>NC_137827.1:30080542-30135542 GCF_963921795.1 Nannobrachium achirus | reverse complement strand
ACATGAACGCAGTTTAGACAGTATGAGGCCACTCAACCAACAGTGGAAACGAATACGCACGCACGCACGCACGCACGCACGCACGCACGCACGCACACACACACACACACACACACACACACACACACACACACACACAAAGTTTGGTTGACATGTTGATAAGTATAAAGAGAGACAGAATTAGTGTAATGACAAGCGTGTCCACCCAATGTTATGCCAACTAGGCTTAATTACTCACCGGCTGACTCTCTGGCACATGAGAGGCACTTTCCTGATTACTGTGAGTTGGAGAAGTGTTTGATGTGTCACTGCAGTGTACTCTACATGCCTGCATCATTACTGGAGTTGTTGTCATCCTGCCCACCCACAGGGGTGTCGCAACAAATTTTGCTAAATGCCTAAACTGGGATTGACTGCGGGTATAGCAGATATACAAGCTCACAGCGCGGCACCAAGTGCCGCGCTGCGAGCTTGTACATCTGCTATTTTTGAAAAATCGTGAAAAAAGTCTTTGAATATTTCAAATCCTTGTCTCTTGTGTTTCTAAGTGTGCTCACACCTTTTCACGTGAAGGACCCCCAAAATGATATGTATTTGGCCACGGACCCCCATCTCAAAATATCCCCAGAAGCAAAATAGTTACAAATGTTCGCTTAAAAAATTGATATATTAAAAGATTTGCACACATTTTCACCACTTTAAAAAAATAGCAGATCTAAAAGCTCGCAGCTGTGAGCTTGTATATCTGCTATTTTTCAATAGCTAAAGTATAAAATAATTAAGGCCCCTCCACCTCGGGCCCTAGTATCTCAGTCCCACTTTTCCCCCCCTTGTGACGCCCGTTTGCCCGCCCAACAGTATGTACGCCTGCATGGCACATTTTGAGAGCTGTTGCTGGTAGATAACTAAATAACGAAAACTAGAATTGGAAAAACAAAATGTGTTAACTGAAATCAAAAACACAACTGAAACCGTATTGTGTGTATCCAAAATGAATCTCTCAAGAACAGATTCTGTGCTACAAAAGAGAGAGGGTGCCGTTTTTCCCCCTTTTTTGATGATGGATTCCTAGATTGTTACAAAACTAACAAAAAGACTGAATTCTGAAAGATGACGTAGAAGTATAGGGAAAGGTTTGGGCAAGGTTTTAGCCACATTCGACCACCGTTAACACTGTTTCTGAAAGAGGCTAGCTGATGACGTCACACATGCACATGCACACATGTTGAGAGTCCCATTGACAACCATTAAATTCCAATTTAAAAGTTAAAGATTTCAAAATGTATAGAACATACTGTACTGTATGTGAATAAAAAATAGTGGTATCCCCCCCCCCCCAATTATATAAATAGAATGCAGAGTTTAGTACCTCAAGAAACTAGGGTACCAGGTACAGTAAAAGTAAGTACCTAAACAATATGTAATATAACATTCTGTACAAATACTAATATATTGTTGCAAAAGGTATTCAACTTCAATTTTCAACTTCATCCCAGATTTACAGATGTACTGTTTTTCTGTCACAAATGCGACACGTGAGCAGAAGAAAATGGTGTGATGTCTCTTAGGGGTTCCTGACACCAAATCTCAAATGGGTGTCAGCAGCTTAAGACATATCAACTTGGAGGTCCTTGACATGACAATGTTTGAAAACCACTGCTGTACAGTAGGACAATGATGCTACATCATCAGTAGAATTACTGTACGCGTGCTGTGTTCCCAGGTCTGTGATTTAATTGGCTGCACACTGAGTAGGATGTAATATCTGCTTTCTCTGTCATGGCGGCACATTGACTGGTCATGTAGATCTTCTGAGGCGCCTGCCTGCGTATCCGTCTGTCTGTCTGGCTGTCTGGCTGGCTGTTTGTCTGTATGTCTGTCTGTACATCGGTCAACTGTAATGATAGTAATTTAGGCCTAATCTGTCACAGGACCTCTGATTGGATTGCTCTGCATGTCTCCCACAAGTCACGAAGGTTCACAAATAATGACCGATGGGAGTGGAAAGAATGACAGGAGACAAGATGGAGGCAAACACAAAGAGAGAGTGAAGAGATTTGACGGGTTTTAATGTGTGCATCACTAGGAAACCTAAGCCCCTGTCAGACCTGATTCTCCAGAGAAATGAAATCCTTGGCTTAAATCCAGAAACCTCTTAAATCTCTCCAGTGGAGTGTGGCCAGCTTGGTCCAACTTTCTCACCCTCAGGGATAATGGCTGGTGTAGCAGATCAAAGGTTCCAGTCCCCAAAACCTCAATTATGTGTGTGTGTGTGTGTGTGTGTGTGTGTGTGTGTGTGTGTGTGTGTGTGTGTGTGTGTGTGTGTGTGTGTGTGTGTGTGTGTGTGTGTGTGTGTGTGTGTGTGTGTGTGTGTGTGTGTGTGTGTGTGTGGTATCTCTGTCTCTTTATGTGTTTTTATGTGTAGCCTATGTTTGTTTCTGTGTTGATCTGTACATGCGTGTGCAATGCATGTACGTGCACATTTTGTGTGTGCGTGTGTTTCTGTGTCCATGCGTGTGTAGTACGTGCAGGTTCACACCTTGCATTTTGTTTGTGCGTCTCTTGGCCCCTTATTTTCCACACATTCTAAAACTGCTTGTTGTGCATTCATGTAAAAGCTATTGATTATAGTCCTCTTCATTTCTCAGCTGGTCAATACCTGTCCAGGACAATGCATGTGAACACGCAGCTGAAAATCAGGGAACAAGGTCCTTGATGTCTTTCTTCGTGGTTTCTCGCAAAAAAGGACACTAATTAGGGGCTTACGGTGAGGGCATAGTCTATTGAGGGCTGCACAGTTTATTGTGGTCAGCAAATAACATGAACCTTCAATAGTTAGCATGCTTTACTAACCAGCTACACAGTAAAATCCTGAGTGTTGTAACTCAGACAGTGCACAAACAAAGGGACACGTGATGGTCCATTTGTACAACCTCTTGAGTTATAAATGTACTCTTGCCGGAGCCCTCATTCAATGCCACTTTGACTATGCTTGGTTCTCCAACATCTCAATGTCATAAAAAAACTAAGCTTCAGACCTCCCAAAACAAATTGTTTCAACTAACCCACCTTATTTAAACACATTTTGCTAGTCATGCTGTTTACATTTGTCTAATAAAGTATTCAAAAATAAATATAGAAAAATAAATGTACACTAAGGATTTCACTGTGTACTCTTTTGCTAACTGCACCAGGCACATATAGCCAGTCACTTTGTTTTCACGCCTTATTGGCATTTACAGCACTGATAGAAGCCGAAATTTAATTACAACACCAATTTATCATTACAAGCTCCCGCCCCTGGTGGGTTTCAAATCCCTCAACTGTGAAGGAGGTTTATTGCATTGTTATTCGTTGTCAATAATTCCGGCCAACTTTTAATTATTCTTGTATCAACAGAGCCCAAGTATGCAGAGATAGTGTTCCTGCTCCGTTAATTGCGCTTTTACCAGACACAATTTACTGCTACGTCATTTTATTACTGTGCCAATAAATATTCATGGAATCGGAATGAAAAGCAGCATGGGCAATTAAGTGTATGTTAATGCTTGGACTCAGACGCTAATCCCGCGACCAACATAAAACACTGAGTGACAGCTGTCAGCTCAGTATCCACTCACAGACACGCACTGTGCAGTTGTTGTACCACTATTACATAGTACTATTATGTAGTTTGTGTGTGTGTGTGTGCGTGTGTCTGTTTGTAGGCACGGACTCCACAGAGTATGCACGTTTGTGCATTTTTGTGCTTTGGTGTGAGTCTATTCCATGTGAGTGGGTATACAGTATGTTGTGTGTGCATGTGTGCGTGCATGCGTGATTGCATGTGTGAGGGGGTGGAAGTAGCGTTATCCTTTTTATTTTTTATTTTCTTTAATAATTGTTTGTTTTTACAATTATTTCCTTTTGTTTGAGCATGTTTTGTATAATTTCTCTAATATGTTTCGTTGTGATAATGCTATATTGCTGTCTCCCTCTAACAACCTCCTCTCTTTCCATGTGTGAGTCTGACTGCGAACTGATAGGATAACTAGACGCCGGTGCTGGCCAATGTATGGGGGACTGACGTCATGACCAGCCAATGGGCGGCTGGCAGAGTGGGAGGCGGCCCTTTAAGAGGAACGCCAGGCTCAGTCTAGGTTGACAAGCAAGGGGCGCAGACGTGTGTGTGGAGCAGGCTGAGGGAAGTGACTCAGGTGGCCGGCTGTGATGAGCAGAGAGACAGGCACAGGCCGAGCCAGGCAGTAACTGAACTGAACCTTATTGAACTAAAGTGCTAGGACCGAGTAGCGCTTTACCTTACAAACCCAGCGGATTCCAGACGGTGATCCGGGTGTCAGCGGTACCAGGCAGGGTCCGGCCATCCAGAGACGAGCGAGAGGGTCCTGACGAGCCGAACCGGCTACCCGGCTAACGAGAGGGGTCGTTGTGACTACTGTGGTGTCGTGCGAACTATTCGCAGCGGCAGGTCACAAGCCTGCCTGCGTGTGAGTATCCAATCCTGTACACCACTGTCACTAAAGTCACTGGCCTAGAGTTGAGCTGTATAGTCGTCACGACAAGGATACTGGCGTATTCTTTGTATTCACAGAACGGTGGCCTAAAGACGTAGATGACCAAAGATGAGCTGTGCGCCGCTGTGTGTGCCATCCCACCTGCTGTAGAAGTCACTATTCCCACCTGCTGAAACGATATTCTGCCTATTATTTCATATCTGCTTAGTTATATAACATTTATTCGTCCTTAAATCTGCGCTCCTTGCATTATAATTAATTATCGTAATTATTATACTATTACGATTTGAGGCCTTAACGAGCCGGTACCCTAAACTAAGTGCACTTTAATTGTCACCAAGAACGTTACGATAAGAGAAAGAAGGGGGGTTTGAATTAATGTTTTATTGTTGACAGTGCTCTTATTTTTAGTTTTTTAGTTAGTTGGCGCCGTAGGATTTTGGGGTTCCCTTTTATTTTATTATTGTGTTTTTGGCGTGATAGAGGCCGCTGTAACCTAGTAATAAAGATTGTTATACTTTTCTAAACTGTCGTCCTGGTCATTCTCTCCTCATGATTTATATTGCTCTGGTGTTCCGTAAACGAACTTGTGTGTCCCTAAAGGTTGTGCCTTTTGTGCACTTATTTTCCTCTTTAAACGAGGTGGCGTTGTCGGAAACTTATAATTATACAATCTGCTAATGATAATACTTAATAATATACAACAAACCAAAAAGGTGTATTTACAATTATTTATTGGCAAATTCAGTAACAAGGTAATGACAAAGGTACCAGTTTAAACACTGGCGGTTAATGTGAGTTGGGCCACCCTTACATAAATTGGCGTTTGTAGCGGCAGGATCGGACACAGAGCAATATAGAGGAGAGAGTGAATAAGTGTGTAATTGTGAACTTGTTAATATGATGATGATGCCGGTGTATCCGGGCGCCCCGTGGCTGCCCACGTTTGGAGGTACAGAGGGTGAACTTAAGTACAGGGAATGGAAAGTACAGATTAAAGGGCTATTGGGGACGCAAGATGTTAATGAGGCTAAAAAGGTTGCCATTCTATTACAAACCTTGACTGATGAAGCTAGACGGCAAGTTAATGTGTTGGATGAGGGGGATCGAGATACTGTGGCCAAAATCTTTGCTCATCTAGATAACGTGTACAAGGAAACAATCCCTGTTGCAAAGGTACGCTCACAATTTTATAGTTGCGCACAGCGCCCTGGAGAGAGTGTCAGTGCCTTTATTCTGAGACTTAGAGAATTATTTTGTGGGTTGCGGCGTTATGATGCGACTACAGCCCCCTCCGAGGCCGTCTTGAAAGACCAGTTTCTTATGGGGTTAACTGAGGGCCCACTTGGTCAAGCACTGAGAATATATGCTCGACGCCACCCTGACGAAGACTTCGCCGCGCTGCGACAGGAGGCCTTGACGTTGGACACGGAACATGGAGGTACGCCAGCTACTGAAATCGCTTGTCATGCTATTAACCCCGTAACTGTCCCTGTGCCACCACAGACCTCTGCGTGGAGAGATGAGCTGAAGCGAGAAATAATGGAGGATGTCAAGACGCAGTTGCACGGTATGACGAAAGAGTTGATGAGTGAACTCCGACCGCTCATCCAGGCTGCCGCTCCTGCTGTGCGTCCCCAACCACCGCCGTCTGAGGCGTCCTATGTGCCACCTGCGCGCCGGTACGCGCCACCTCAGAGATATGAATGGGATGGGGAGGGGAGGCCCATATGCCGTCAATGCAAACGGTCAGGACATATAGCTAGATGGTGCACTACTAATCAGCCGTCGTTAAACTAAATCGTCCTGTTGCCGAGGTCCAGGCAACAGGAGTCCCCTTATCTGTGACACATACTCGGGCCAATGATGCATTTATCGGGCAATGCCCCATGATTAAAGTAAAGATGGGAGGCGTTCACTTAAAAGGGTTGCTTGATACGGGGTCCCAAGTCACTTTAATGCAACAGAGCTTATTTGAAGAACACTTCTCTCAAACTGATTTAGGTGCAGGGCCACTTGTGTTTAAATTAAGAGCAGCAAATGGCCTTGACATACCGTACACTAGTTATGCGGTATTTGATTTGGAGCTAGAGGGAGTGCAAGTCCCAGGGCGAGGGGTCGTAATTGTTAAAGATGAACACTGTACGCAGCCCTTGATTATTGGCATGAACGTAGTGAGTGCATGCTGGCGTACACTGTTTAAATGGCCTGGGAGGGTTGCGTTTCCCCCGCGTCAAGCGAACGCGTTGTGGCGAGACGCATTCGCTGCCTGTAAAAGAGTTGAGGCTGTGACTAATGATGACGGGTCTTTGGGTTATGTGTGGCCCGTCAGTCGCCAAAGGATTCGGGTCCCCGCCCGCAGTGAAATGGTTGTATGGGGACGCACACGTCGGGGACCGGGAGGAACTGACTTTGAGGCTCTGGTCGAGGCGCTACCAGACATGAAGGAATTGGGGTTGGCGCGCGCCTTGGTTACGGTACGGGGCGGGCGGGTCCCTATTCGTCTCTGTAACCCCTTTCCTTATAGCCTGACGGTGAGGCGCTATCAGAAGTTGGGGAAACTGTACCCTGTGCATGATGCTGATGTTCGGGGAAGTCAAGATCTGAGCCTGTCCATGTCCGCTGATGGCCTGGTGGATGTTGCCCTGGTGAGCGCTGCGGAAGACGGACCCGTGCGCACCCTATCCCAAGAACTCGGTGGGCTGGCTGATCGCACTGACCTGCCCGAGGGAGAGAAAGAGGGACTGCAGTCCATGTTGCTGAGATGGGAAAAGGTGTTTGCTGTACACGATGAAGATTTCGGGCGGACGGACGCCGTGCAACACCAAATCCACACAGCGGGCGCCGCACCCATTCGTGAGCGACACAGGCCACTGCCGCCCTCCATGTACAAAGAAATGAAGGCCTTGTTAGGTGACATGTTGGCGAAAGGAGTCATCGCGGAGAGCTGTAGTCCGTGGGCCGCACCGATTGTGCTGGTTAAGAAGAAGGACGGCAGCTGGAGGTTCTGCGTGGACTACCGTAAGTTGAATGCAGTTACCCATAAAGACGCGTTCCCTTTACCTCGTATTGAAGAAACATTGACCAGTTTGACTAAAGCACAGTGGTTCTCGACTCTTGATTTGGCCAGTGGGTATTGGCAAGTAGGCATGGATCCACGTGATCAAGAAAAGACTGCCTTTACGACCCCACTGGGTCTGTTTGAATTCAAACGAATGCCCTTCGGGCTGTGTAATGCGCCTGCTACGTTCCAGAGACTCATGCAGCACTGTTTAAGTGGACAAGTAGCTGAGTCTTTATTAGTTTATTTGGACGATATTATTATCTACTCCCCTGACTTCTGTTCTCATCTACAGCAGCTGGATCGGGTGTTCCAGCGACTATGGAAGCACGGACTGAAACTGCGCCTTGATAAATGTAAACTGTTACAACGTGAAGTGCAGTTCTTGGGGCATGTGGTGGACCGGGAGGGAGTGCGCCCCGACCCAGACAAGTTAGTGGCGGTGCGAGGGTGGCCAATTCCAACCACGGTGCGGGAGGTTCGTGCATTTCTGGGTCTTGCAGGCTATTACCGCCGTTTTGTAGAATCATTCGCTGCTATAGCCCGTCCACTGAATAATCTCTTAATTGGGGTCCCCGTTGATAACAAGTCCTCACAGAAACCGATTATATGGACGGCAGAATGTCAAGCTGCTTTCGATGCGCTAAAAGGTGCCCTCACCCAAGCTCCGGTGTTGGCCTATGCTGACTATGAGGAACCTTTTGTGGTATATACGGATGCGAGCAACCGGGGGTTGGGTGCAGTGCTAGCCCAAATCCAAGATGGGAAGGAACGAGTTATCGCGTATGCGAGTCGTAGTTTGCACCCAACAGAACAAAATGATGCTAATTATAGTTCCTTTAAATTAGAGTTATTGGCCCTTAAATGGGCTGTAACCGAGAAATTTAAAGATTATTTGGCTGGGGCGCGGTTCACTGTATTTACCGATAATAACCCGGTGGCGCACCTCCAGACAGCTCGCTTGGGCGCTATCGAACAACGCTGGGCGGCCCAATTGGCTTCTTTTACGTTTGAGATTAAGTACCGGCCAGGCAAGAACAATGCTAATGCTGACGCCCTATCTAGATTTCCTGTAGACACCGGGGCGGTCGCGACGGTGGAACTAACGCCCGCAGCAGGAAATGCTGGCTGGGCTGGTGCTGAGTGGCTGCGAGCACAGAAGGATGATGAGGCTATCCAGGTGGTGACGCGGTGTGTGGAGAGGGGCATCCACCCTACGTTGACAGAGAAGAGGAGCTGGACGAAAGAGGCGGCCCAGCTGTTGCGCCAATGGACGAAACTGCGGGTGGAGGGGGGGATATTGTACCGTAATGTGACTGACCCTTACACCCAGGAAGAATATTTACAAGTTGTCTGTCCAGGTTCCAGGAGGAAGGAGGTGTGGAGAGAGATGCATGTGGCTGCGGCACATGCGGGGGTGGACCGGACGCTGGTGCAGCTCCGGCGGCGTTTCTACTGGCAAGGCATGGAGGGGGAGGTACGTCGTTTCCATGAGGGCTGTGTAAACTGTAGCTTACAAAAAACTAGGGTCGAGCCTAGAGCCCCTTTACAACCTTTCGAAGTCTCGTACCCCTTAGAAGTGGTGGCTATTGATTTCCTTACCCTGGGTCGACCTGCCGACACCTGTCAAAATATCCTTGTAGCCACAGATCTATTTACTAAATATAGCTGGGCCATACCCACACGTGATCAAACTGCTCAGACCACTGTTCGGGTGTTATGGACCCATATTATACAGCCGTACGGTTGCCCCGCCCGTTTTCATTCGGACAGAGGCGCTAACTTCGAGTCTGCGCTCATGCAACAGTTATGTAATAATTATGGTATTACTAAGAGCCGTACTACGCCGTATTATCCAGCCGGAAATGGTGGCGTGGAACGCTGTAATCAAACGGTACTTAATTTACTACGCTCGTTGGACACTGATAAGCATGGCCGATGGCCTGAGCATCTGCCTGAGTTGATTCATGCGTATAATAACACTCCTCACAGCGCCACTGGCTATGCCCCGGCGTTTCTAATGTTTGGCCGCCATCTGCGGCGCCCTGTAGACGTGGAACTGGGAGTACAGCCTAGGCAGGACAGATTTGGGGTGGGGGACTGGGTTCAGCATCACCAACGGCGGTTGAATGATGCGTATCGCACCGCAGGGCAAAGGATGGAAAGGATGGCAGAACAGCGCAAGCGCATGTATGACAAGAGGGCGGGTATCCCACCGTTGGTATCCGGAGAGCGAGTGTGGGTGAGAAATCGGAACAGACAGGGGCACGGGAAGTTGGCTTCTTGGTGGGACCCAGAACCCTTTGTTGTACTAGAAACAGTGGGCGAAGCTGGGCTAGTTTATAGGATTCGACCAGAAAAGGGTGGGCGAGATCGAACGGTGCACCGTAATGCCTTGAAAGTCTGTGTAGCGCCTCCAGAGGTGCCCCAGTGTCCCGAACCGACACCCCAGCAGCCAGTCGTGGGGCCGGTGTGGCAGCAGTGTTATGGGTTTTTCCCCGTAGCTCAACGACGTTCAGGGCGGGCTAATTTTGGGCAGCCGCCCGTATGCTACAGCCCTGGTTGAGTTGGTCGCAGGGACTGCTAATGATTTAGTAGGGGGGAGTGTGAGGGGGTGGAAGTAGCGTTATCCTTTTTATTTTTTATTTTCTTTAATAATTGTTTGTTTTTACAATTATTTCCTTTTGTTTGAGCATGTTTTGTATAATTTCTCTAATATGTTTCGTTGTGATAATGCTATATTGCTGTCTCCCTCTAACAACCTCCTCTCTTTCCATGTGTGAGTCTGACTGCGAACTGATAGGATAACTAGACGCCGGTGCTGGCCAATGTATGGGGGACTGACGTCATGACCAGCCAATGGGCGGCTGGCAGAGTGGGAGGCGGCCCTTTAAGAGGAACGCCAGGCTCAGTCTAGGTTGACAAGCAAGGGGCGCAGACGTGTGTGTGGAGCAGGCTGAGGGAAGTGACTCAGGTGGCCGGCTGTGATGAGCAGAGAGACAGGCACAGGCCGAGCCAGGCAGTAACTGAACTGAACCTTATTGAACTAAAGTGCTAGGACCGAGTAGCGCTTTACCTTACAAACCCAGCGGATTCCAGACGGTGATCCGGGTGTCAGCGGTACCAGGCAGGGTCCGGCCATCCAGAGACGAGCGAGAGGGTCCTGACGAGCCGAACCGGCTACCCGGCTAACGAGAGGGGTCGTTGTGACTACTGTGGTGTCGTGCGAACTATTCGCAGCGGCAGGTCACAAGCCTGCCTGCGTGTGAGTATCCAATCCTGTACACCACTGTCACTAAAGTCACTGGCCTAGAGTTGAGCTGTATAGTCGTCACGACAAGGATACTGGCGTATTCTTTGTATTCACAGAACGGTGGCCTAAAGACGTAGATGACCAAAGATGAGCTGTGCGCCGCTGTGTGTGCCATCCCACCTGCTGTAGAAGTCACTATTCCCACCTGCTGAAACGATATTCTGCCTATTATTTCATATCTGCTTAGTTATATAACATTTATTCGTCCTTAAATCTGCGCTCCTTGCATTATAATTAATTATCGTAATTATTATACTATTACGATTTGAGGCCTTAACGAGCCGGTACCCTAAACTAAGTGCACTTTAATTGTCACCAAGAACGTTACGATAAGAGAAAGAAGGGGGGTTTGAATTAATGTTTTATTGTTGACAGTGCTCTTATTTTTAGTTTTTTAGTTAGTTGGCGCCGTAGGATTTTGGGGTTCCCTTTTATTTTATTATTGTGTTTTTGGCGTGATAGAGGCCGCTGTAACCTAGTAATAAAGATTGTTATACTTTTCTAAACTGTCGTCCTGGTCATTCTCTCCTCATGATTTATATTGCTCTGGTGTTCCGTAAACGAACTTGTGTGTCCCTAAAGGTTGTGCCTTTTGTGCACTTATTTTCCTCTTTAAACGAGGTGGCGTTGTCGGAAACTTATAATTATACAATCTGCTAATGATAATACTTAATAATATACAACAAACCAAAAAGGTGTATTTACAATTATTTATTGGCAAATTCAGTAACAAGGTAATGACAAAGGTACCAGTTTAAACACTGGCGGTTAATGTGAGTTGGGCCACCCTTACATAAATTGGCGTTTGTAGCGGCAGGATCGGACACAGAGCAATATAGAGGAGAGAGTGAATAAGTGTGTAATTGTGAACTTGTTAATATGATGATGATGCCGGTGTATCCGGGCGCCCCGTGGCTGCCCACGTTTGGAGGTACAGAGGGTGAACTTAAGTACAGGGAATGGAAAGTACAGATTAAAGGGCTATTGGGGACGCAAGATGTTAATGAGGCTAAAAAGGTTGCCATTCTATTACAAACCTTGACTGATGAAGCTAGACGGCAAGTTAATGTGTTGGATGAGGGGGATCGAGATACTGTGGCCAAAATCTTTGCTCATCTAGATAACGTGTACAAGGAAACAATCCCTGTTGCAAAGGTACGCTCACAATTTTATAGTTGCGCACAGCGCCCTGGAGAGAGTGTCAGTGCCTTTATTCTGAGACTTAGAGAATTATTTTGTGGGTTGCGGCGTTATGATGCGACTACAGCCCCCTCCGAGGCCGTCTTGAAAGACCAGTTTCTTATGGGGTTAACTGAGGGCCCACTTGGTCAAGCACTGAGAATATATGCTCGACGCCACCCTGACGAAGACTTCGCCGCGCTGCGACAGGAGGCCTTGACGTTGGACACGGAACATGGAGGTACGCCAGCTACTGAAATCGCTTGTCATGCTATTAACCCCGTAACTGTCCCTGTGCCACCACAGACCTCTGCGTGGAGAGATGAGCTGAAGCGAGAAATAATGGAGGATGTCAAGACGCAGTTGCACGGTATGACGAAAGAGTTGATGAGTGAACTCCGACCGCTCATCCAGGCTGCCGCTCCTGCTGTGCGTCCCCAACCACCGCCGTCTGAGGCGTCCTATGTGCCACCTGCGCGCCGGTACGCGCCACCTCAGAGATATGAATGGGATGGGGAGGGGAGGCCCATATGCCGTCAATGCAAACGGTCAGGACATATAGCTAGATGGTGCACTACTAATCAGCCGTCGTTAAACTAAATCGTCCTGTTGCCGAGGTCCAGGCAACAGGAGTCCCCTTATCTGTGACACATACTCGGGCCAATGATGCATTTATCGGGCAATGCCCCATGATTAAAGTAAAGATGGGAGGCGTTCACTTAAAAGGGTTGCTTGATACGGGGTCCCAAGTCACTTTAATGCAACAGAGCTTATTTGAAGAACACTTCTCTCAAACTGATTTAGGTGCAGGGCCACTTGTGTTTAAATTAAGAGCAGCAAATGGCCTTGACATACCGTACACTAGTTATGCGGTATTTGATTTGGAGCTAGAGGGAGTGCAAGTCCCAGGGCGAGGGGTCGTAATTGTTAAAGATGAACACTGTACGCAGCCCTTGATTATTGGCATGAACGTAGTGAGTGCATGCTGGCGTACACTGTTTAAATGGCCTGGGAGGGTTGCGTTTCCCCCGCGTCAAGCGAACGCGTTGTGGCGAGACGCATTCGCTGCCTGTAAAAGAGTTGAGGCTGTGACTAATGATGACGGGTCTTTGGGTTATGTGTGGCCCGTCAGTCGCCAAAGGATTCGGGTCCCCGCCCGCAGTGAAATGGTTGTATGGGGACGCACACGTCGGGGACCGGGAGGAACTGACTTTGAGGCTCTGGTCGAGGCGCTACCAGACATGAAGGAATTGGGGTTGGCGCGCGCCTTGGTTACGGTACGGGGCGGGCGGGTCCCTATTCGTCTCTGTAACCCCTTTCCTTATAGCCTGACGGTGAGGCGCTATCAGAAGTTGGGGAAACTGTACCCTGTGCATGATGCTGATGTTCGGGGAAGTCAAGATCTGAGCCTGTCCATGTCCGCTGATGGCCTGGTGGATGTTGCCCTGGTGAGCGCTGCGGAAGACGGACCCGTGCGCACCCTATCCCAAGAACTCGGTGGGCTGGCTGATCGCACTGACCTGCCCGAGGGAGAGAAAGAGGGACTGCAGTCCATGTTGCTGAGATGGGAAAAGGTGTTTGCTGTACACGATGAAGATTTCGGGCGGACGGACGCCGTGCAACACCAAATCCACACAGCGGGCGCCGCACCCATTCGTGAGCGACACAGGCCACTGCCGCCCTCCATGTACAAAGAAATGAAGGCCTTGTTAGGTGACATGTTGGCGAAAGGAGTCATCGCGGAGAGCTGTAGTCCGTGGGCCGCACCGATTGTGCTGGTTAAGAAGAAGGACGGCAGCTGGAGGTTCTGCGTGGACTACCGTAAGTTGAATGCAGTTACCCATAAAGACGCGTTCCCTTTACCTCGTATTGAAGAAACATTGACCAGTTTGACTAAAGCACAGTGGTTCTCGACTCTTGATTTGGCCAGTGGGTATTGGCAAGTAGGCATGGATCCACGTGATCAAGAAAAGACTGCCTTTACGACCCCACTGGGTCTGTTTGAATTCAAACGAATGCCCTTCGGGCTGTGTAATGCGCCTGCTACGTTCCAGAGACTCATGCAGCACTGTTTAAGTGGACAAGTAGCTGAGTCTTTATTAGTTTATTTGGACGATATTATTATCTACTCCCCTGACTTCTGTTCTCATCTACAGCAGCTGGATCGGGTGTTCCAGCGACTATGGAAGCACGGACTGAAACTGCGCCTTGATAAATGTAAACTGTTACAACGTGAAGTGCAGTTCTTGGGGCATGTGGTGGACCGGGAGGGAGTGCGCCCCGACCCAGACAAGTTAGTGGCGGTGCGAGGGTGGCCAATTCCAACCACGGTGCGGGAGGTTCGTGCATTTCTGGGTCTTGCAGGCTATTACCGCCGTTTTGTAGAATCATTCGCTGCTATAGCCCGTCCACTGAATAATCTCTTAATTGGGGTCCCCGTTGATAACAAGTCCTCACAGAAACCGATTATATGGACGGCAGAATGTCAAGCTGCTTTCGATGCGCTAAAAGGTGCCCTCACCCAAGCTCCGGTGTTGGCCTATGCTGACTATGAGGAACCTTTTGTGGTATATACGGATGCGAGCAACCGGGGGTTGGGTGCAGTGCTAGCCCAAATCCAAGATGGGAAGGAACGAGTTATCGCGTATGCGAGTCGTAGTTTGCACCCAACAGAACAAAATGATGCTAATTATAGTTCCTTTAAATTAGAGTTATTGGCCCTTAAATGGGCTGTAACCGAGAAATTTAAAGATTATTTGGCTGGGGCGCGGTTCACTGTATTTACCGATAATAACCCGGTGGCGCACCTCCAGACAGCTCGCTTGGGCGCTATCGAACAACGCTGGGCGGCCCAATTGGCTTCTTTTACGTTTGAGATTAAGTACCGGCCAGGCAAGAACAATGCTAATGCTGACGCCCTATCTAGATTTCCTGTAGACACCGGGGCGGTCGCGACGGTGGAACTAACGCCCGCAGCAGGAAATGCTGGCTGGGCTGGTGCTGAGTGGCTGCGAGCACAGAAGGATGATGAGGCTATCCAGGTGGTGACGCGGTGTGTGGAGAGGGGCATCCACCCTACGTTGACAGAGAAGAGGAGCTGGACGAAAGAGGCGGCCCAGCTGTTGCGCCAATGGACGAAACTGCGGGTGGAGGGGGGGATATTGTACCGTAATGTGACTGACCCTTACACCCAGGAAGAATATTTACAAGTTGTCTGTCCAGGTTCCAGGAGGAAGGAGGTGTGGAGAGAGATGCATGTGGCTGCGGCACATGCGGGGGTGGACCGGACGCTGGTGCAGCTCCGGCGGCGTTTCTACTGGCAAGGCATGGAGGGGGAGGTACGTCGTTTCCATGAGGGCTGTGTAAACTGTAGCTTACAAAAAACTAGGGTCGAGCCTAGAGCCCCTTTACAACCTTTCGAAGTCTCGTACCCCTTAGAAGTGGTGGCTATTGATTTCCTTACCCTGGGTCGACCTGCCGACACCTGTCAAAATATCCTTGTAGCCACAGATCTATTTACTAAATATAGCTGGGCCATACCCACACGTGATCAAACTGCTCAGACCACTGTTCGGGTGTTATGGACCCATATTATACAGCCGTACGGTTGCCCCGCCCGTTTTCATTCGGACAGAGGCGCTAACTTCGAGTCTGCGCTCATGCAACAGTTATGTAATAATTATGGTATTACTAAGAGCCGTACTACGCCGTATTATCCAGCCGGAAATGGTGGCGTGGAACGCTGTAATCAAACGGTACTTAATTTACTACGCTCGTTGGACACTGATAAGCATGGCCGATGGCCTGAGCATCTGCCTGAGTTGATTCATGCGTATAATAACACTCCTCACAGCGCCACTGGCTATGCCCCGGCGTTTCTAATGTTTGGCCGCCATCTGCGGCGCCCTGTAGACGTGGAACTGGGAGTACAGCCTAGGCAGGACAGATTTGGGGTGGGGGACTGGGTTCAGCATCACCAACGGCGGTTGAATGATGCGTATCGCACCGCAGGGCAAAGGATGGAAAGGATGGCAGAACAGCGCAAGCGCATGTATGACAAGAGGGCGGGTATCCCACCGTTGGTATCCGGAGAGCGAGTGTGGGTGAGAAATCGGAACAGACAGGGGCACGGGAAGTTGGCTTCTTGGTGGGACCCAGAACCCTTTGTTGTACTAGAAACAGTGGGCGAAGCTGGGCTAGTTTATAGGATTCGACCAGAAAAGGGTGGGCGAGATCGAACGGTGCACCGTAATGCCTTGAAAGTCTGTGTAGCGCCTCCAGAGGTGCCCCAGTGTCCCGAACCGACACCCCAGCAGCCAGTCGTGGGGCCGGTGTGGCAGCAGTGTTATGGGTTTTTCCCCGTAGCTCAACGACGTTCAGGGCGGGCTAATTTTGGGCAGCCGCCCGTATGCTACAGCCCTGGTTGAGTTGGTCGCAGGGACTGCTAATGATTTAGTAGGGGGGAGTGTGAGGGGGTGGAAGTAGCGTTATCCTTTTTATTTTTTATTTTCTTTAATAATTGTTTGTTTTTACAATTATTTCCTTTTGTTTGAGCATGTTTTGTATAATTTCTCTAATATGTTTCGTTGTGATAATGCTATATTGCTGTCTCCCTCTAACAACCTCCTCTCTTTCCATGTGTGAGTCTGACTGCGAACTGATAGGATAACTAGACGCCGGTGCTGGCCAATGTATGGGGGACTGACGTCATGACCAGCCAATGGGCGGCTGGCAGAGTGGGAGGCGGCCCTTTAAGAGGAACGCCAGGCTCAGTCTAGGTTGACAAGCAAGGGGCGCAGACGTGTGTGTGGAGCAGGCTGAGGGAAGTGACTCAGGTGGCCGGCTGTGATGAGCAGAGAGACAGGCACAGGCCGAGCCAGGCAGTAACTGAACTGAACCTTATTGAACTAAAGTGCTAGGACCGAGTAGCGCTTTACCTTACAAACCCAGCGGATTCCAGACGGTGATCCGGGTGTCAGCGGTACCAGGCAGGGTCCGGCCATCCAGAGACGAGCGAGAGGGTCCTGACGAGCCGAACCGGCTACCCGGCTAACGAGAGGGGTCGTTGTGACTACTGTGGTGTCGTGCGAACTATTCGCAGCGGCAGGTCACAAGCCTGCCTGCGTGTGAGTATCCAATCCTGTACACCACTGTCACTAAAGTCACTGGCCTAGAGTTGAGCTGTATAGTCGTCACGACAAGGATACTGGCGTATTCTTTGTATTCACAGAACGGTGGCCTAAAGACGTAGATGACCAAAGATGAGCTGTGCGCCGCTGTGTGTGCCATCCCACCTGCTGTAGAAGTCACTATTCCCACCTGCTGAAACGATATTCTGCCTATTATTTCATATCTGCTTAGTTATATAACATTTATTCGTCCTTAAATCTGCGCTCCTTGCATTATAATTAATTATCGTAATTATTATACTATTACGATTTGAGGCCTTAACGAGCCGGTACCCTAAACTAAGTGCACTTTAATTGTCACCAAGAACGTTACGATAAGAGAAAGAAGGGGGGTTTGAATTAATGTTTTATTGTTGACAGTGCTCTTATTTTTAGTTTTTTAGTTAGTTGGCGCCGTAGGATTTTGGGGTTCCCTTTTATTTTATTATTGTGTTTTTGGCGTGATAGAGGCCGCTGTAACCTAGTAATAAAGATTGTTATACTTTTCTAAACTGTCGTCCTGGTCATTCTCTCCTCATGATTTATATTGCTCTGGTGTTCCGTAAACGAACTTGTGTGTCCCTAAAGGTTGTGCCTTTTGTGCACTTATTTTCCTCTTTAAACGAGGTGGCGTTGTCGGAAACTTATAATTATACAATCTGCTAATGATAATACTTAATAATATACAACAAACCAAAAAGGTGTATTTACAATTATTTATTGGCAAATTCAGTAACAAGGTAATGACAAAGGTACCAGTTTAAACACTGGCGGTTAATGTGAGTTGGGCCACCCTTACACATGCGCATGCTGTCCAGATCAGTTTGTCGTTTTTCTATGAGTGATGCGTGCACTGTGCAGTACGGTTAACAATGCGTGCGTGACAGTGTGGATTAATCAGGCTTAGGTACAGTATATATTTATTCATGAATCTGATGATCCTAAACATGTTATGGGTTGTCAGGCAGGCAGACCTCCCATCTGTTTGGCTCATCAAGGAGAATGATGTCTTGTCCGCCAGCTGTCAGGCCAGCTTTGGGACGAGGGCGTTCCAAACGTCCTATACCTCACCGCCGTCGCTCCGAGAAACCTCAGAACTCCACCCTTGGATGTTTTCCACGGTTTTGTACGATTAAAGTCAGGGGATCACATAAATAACTTTACAAACCTACTGTACATAGCAGGAGATGCCGACAGTTGAGGTGGGAGGTTGACTGATGGTGGCAAGGAGGTGATTGTGTGAGACGCCGTTGGGATGGGAGAACAATGACAGGGAACAAACAAAGAAGGGTAGGGGGGCGGGGGGTGAGGAGGGGGGGTGTTGGCGGGTGGGATGGGGATGAGCTGACAGCACCTGCTGCAGTCCAAGCGGCTACTGTCGCAGTGCCTACCCCCCCCCCCCCCCCCCCCCACCTCCCTGTCAGCGCCAATGAGGACCACCGCCACATGCAGGAGCTGGTGACACCTAATGGCGCACAACATAAAACTGTTCTCTCTCTCGCGCGTGTGTGCGTGCGTGCGTGCGTGTGTGTGTGTGTGTGTCTGTGTTTACTGCTAGTGTGTAAACAGCAGGGGTGTGCTCAAATAGCCTATTGAATAGCTTGATACATTGGTTTTGGTCATGCCCATATCATCGTTTTCTTTTCATGTATTTTATTTGTTTTTTATTAAAATGTCTGCCGAGCCCTACCCTACATAGGTAAATACCTCTGCAATTTAGTGGGAGACAGAAGTGAGAGGAGAGGCGAGTGACTGAAAAAATTGGCAGTTCCTTTTATATAAAAAACATATTATTGGAAGTTTTCTTTTTCTTTATGTACATTTCAACTTCATTTTGATCATGTGCTTTGTATCGACAAACCTCTTTATTGTATCAGGAAATGTATCAATACCAGTCTTATTATACAGTATTTGAGTTTGGTGCATGAGCGTATGGGAGCAGTGTTTTTGTGCAAGCATGTGTGCATGTATAATCATGTACAGTATGTTCTTTCCCAAGCGCCCTGCAGTTTCATCATTATTTTGTCCAGCAGGAGTCATCAAAACATCCGCTCTCATTATGCACATGACAGAACGTGATGTGCTCCATTGTCTGGGTTTAATTTTCTTATTTCTTCTTTTTTTAATGGCAGATTAGCACATGTCAACTTTGCATCCCAGCGTCATATCACCTTGCCCAATCAAGACTTTGTGAAACAAGACAGGGTCTAATCAGTGGTTCTAAAAGTGGGGTCAGCAACAACATTTAACAATGAAAATCTTGTATGGGGGTCCCTGGCACAAAATTGTCTATGTTCCCTATTCCCCCTCTTTCTTTTATAATTATAATAAACCCACAGGTTGAGAACCACTGCTTTACATAAACAAAGTTTCAGAACCGCTGGTCTAATAATGGTGTGGTTTCCATGTCAGTCATCTCGTGTATGATGATAGATGATAGACCATTGTATTCCAGAGAACGGACAGAGGTTACAGGTTACAGACGGTGGGTAATAGCTACAGAATGGGCCTGCAGGCTGCACAGTCTCACCCAGTGAGGATATTTTTGACATTAAACTTGTTGTTTAACATACAACTTTAGCGAGCAGAGAGATAGGTTGGTGTCAAGGCAGAACATATACTGTATGGATAAGATATTTTGATAACACTCCCAGCGGGGAGAAAACAAAACACTATCAGGCAAGGCTGTGACTTGACATGGCTCAGTTAGGTCAGATGGCATGCTAAAATATGTCTTGATGGCAGATATCGATATTATCCCGAAACAGATCGTCTCCATTAGATCTATCATACTGTATGGCGTCAGTCATCTGATGTCAATCATCTCTACATTTGGGCAAGGTTTCAGCCCAATTCGACCACTGTTGGCTCCCATCCATTTATCAAATGAAAGTTTTAAAATGTTCACGCTCATAGACTCACAGACCCTCCTCTACAACTCTACAGTGCCATAACAATAAATTACACAGAAGGTCTGTTCTTGAGTTCTAGGGAACAAGGGAACTGAATGCCCAAAAATTGTTCTCAAAGAAGAACGTCAAGGTGTGCCAGGGAGGGACTCCATGCAAGATTTGTGTCATTAAAATGTAAAAAAAAAAGAAGAACAAAACAAGCTTGTAGATTGGCTATTTTCAATTTTATATATACATTATAGGGTTTTTGTTTTTGATGGTATATTAACACATCTTTCTGGGGACGCCCTGAAACCCCTTCAAGGACCCCTGGGGGTCCCTGGACACCAGTTTGAGAACAACTGATGTACCATTTGTCTGTGTGACACGTTGTTGGGTACAGTATGTCTGAAGAGGCTGCCATATTGAATCTGGGGCATCATCCAGTAAAGCGCTTCCAGAGACTTGAGGGTAGAAATTGCAGGGCCTAATGCTTAATTTAGAGCTGCTATTTTTGCAGAGTGCCACTGTTGCACACCGAAATATAAATCAGGCTTAAGTGGCTGCGACCCATTGAGAAGTCTGTTGACGGGCACTCGTGTGGTTATTCTGTGAACATTTGCTAGTTTCCGATGCCACAGCAAGTCAGCAACATGTGTGTGCGCAATGCAAAGGCAGGATGCGTGCATGCGTCACGTGCACAAACATATGCACAGACCCTCAGCAGGACAACATATAACATGGCCTTTAATAATTAAACCCTGGAGGAAACAGCAGATACAGTGCAGAGGCGTTACCATAATGACCTCATATTTACATCAAGCTGCTGTGGCAATTTCCCGCTTTGGCCTCTTACTCCCAGAAGAATTGATTTATTTTGTATTTTTGTCCAAGGCATGCTTTTCAGATAATATTAATTAAAATACACACTGCAGCATATATTTTACTGTCCTACAAGCAAAGCTAATTTAAACTGAAATAAGACAACAGCTTATGCGTAACTTAACAGGTCTGGATTTGAATAAGTCTCCTAATTTGGTCTC
This sequence comes from Nannobrachium achirus, assembly GCF_963921795.1. Classification (NCBI taxonomy): domain Eukaryota; kingdom Metazoa; phylum Chordata; class Actinopteri; order Myctophiformes; family Myctophidae; genus Nannobrachium; species Nannobrachium achirus. The sequence goes on along the minus strand of NC_137827.1, from coordinate 30,114,373 downwards.
CTGCTATTCACCCATGCATTGAGAGTCAACTACACGCATGCACGCGCGCGCGCGCGCTCGCAGGCACACACATGCACACACACACTTACTGTAGGGCAGAGAGCACTGCAATTTGTAAGGTTCCATTTGTACACTCTAGAGTTCAATTGATATTGTAGCTTGTCTGTTTGGTAGTCCACTGCTAATAGACATGCTATCTCCTCAGGCCAAGTGATCATGCCTCCAAGCACTTTGGTTGGTAATTATGAGAGAGACACTGGGAGAATTCAAAGTAGCTCTGCATGGCTGGAAAGCAGCAGTTCTGGCGTAATATCTTAGTCTTTTGTCAGTGTGAGGTTGATTGATTCAGTCTGAACTGATTGCTAGATAGCTCTTAACATAGCATAGAAAAATACCTACAGTATATACAATTTGAAATGTTCTGACTGTCCATTCGTATCTGCAATAGCTGCATGCTCCCCATGTGCGCGTGCACGCAGGCACGCACGCATGTACACACACACACACACACACACACACACACACACACACACACACACACACACACACACACACACACACACACACACACACACACACACACACACACACAGGGCTGTCCAAAGCTGTCAAGCTCAGCAGGACAAAGGCCTTCCTCCTCTTCATCATTTATTCACCAACACAGCAGACTGTAGCCCGGCTCATCCTATAGGACAAACATTTATTCTCAGCATTCTTCAATTTCCCTCACAAAGCTCTTTTCAACCTTCTGGGCATGGCGCTCTCACTATGCGGTAGCCCGGCCATCTTGGTTCCACAAGCTAATTCCGGTCGCTGGCACTTTGTGATCCGGTCAGATAGTGCTGAGAGGAGAGGTCTGTGTAACCAGATGCATGAGCGGATGGACATTAGATCTACCTCTGCCATATCAGCTGCATATATGGATAAAATAGATGGAGTCATACCTTGGGTAAAGTCTGAGGGTTATAGACTATCCGTCCATTGAAGGTCTTTGCAATTGCTTTGTTGTCAGAGAGAATTGTGCAAGATATAGAATGTTTCAGCTTTTTGTTTGTCATGTACAGCTCAGTGATGGTTGTCAGTGTGCAAAGGCATTAGTGTCATACGTAGCCCGGCATGAGGCACATGAAGCCAAAACCCTGTAATGTTCTCTTTAGCTGTTAGCTAGTTCAAACCTCGACCTTCCCCAGCCGTTTCGGCCGTTATCATCCCATATCATGGGCGTTTATCACTTCTTATCTGCCCATTGTAATGGACCAGTTAACACTATGCAGACTGAGTCGGTCAGAGTGTTAGTGCGCATGCGCCGACGCATTTTGACTCGAATAGTTATCTCCCCTCTGTGGGAGGTGAACCGGGACCATAGTGATAGCGGCCACCTTACTCTATCTACTCACTAGCGGCTGGCCAAACCCCCTTTTTTGTGTTATCCTGGACAACGTGGATACTGGGGGACAAAGATTTACTATTCTGTCCATAACGGCACATAACTCGGTAACAACGCTGAGTCAGCTCATGCAACGTTCGCATCGCTCAACACGGCGACTCGCTACTAATGGGCTGATGACTACTGACAGACTCAGTCGGCAGAGCATGGCCCTTCTGGTCCATTACAATGTGCTGATAATACGTGATAATCTGCCATTGTATGCCATGATACATCCGAAACGGGTGCCTGCCCAGTCTATGTGTCAAAGTGTCCCTGAGCAAGACATTTAACCCTTAACAGCTCTCATCTGGGCAATCTGAGCAGCCGTCACCTGAGTAAAGCTGTAAAAGCTATTTCCTCTCCCCGGGGACCAGAAGACAGAAGATACTCCCCTGAGTAAGGGAGTCCTCAGACTTAAATTAACACTATGGATTTTCGTGTAGATACAGTATAACTGACTGTAATGACATGGCGTTTGCCTATACCGAGTTCAACACACACACACACACACACACACACACACACACACACACACACACACACACACACACACACACACACACACACACACACACACACACACACACACACACCACAGGCCATACAAAGATACTATCCTAATACTATCAACATTCTCCATCTCTTCTGTGTGTGATTGTGTCAGATGACAGCAGCGATCAGTCTCCCTGGTCGTGGCAACGATTTATTCCCTTCCTTCGCCCATTTATTTTGAACAGAGTCTTTTTCACATTGCACGCGTCACAAATCAATTCTTTCCGTAGCAAATTGCCCCCCATATGGCCGTTTGTCATGAACCGTGCCCTAATGGCATTTATGCGTGCGTGCCCAGTTGATAGTTTTCCCAATGCAAATGGATTTAAAGTAGTGGCGACGTCGTTAGCATGCCATTGCTGTTAATAGGCAACTGGAGGCATTTTCATGGACCATTACATCACAATATTTCCAAGGAGTGGAATGGAGACTGTGTTAAGGCTTTACAATTTGCCTTCACGTTTTTTCCCCGTGGCATGCCTTTTATATCCGCCTCGTCTACTGAGATCTAGGACAATAATGTAATTTGTGGAATGGCATGAATTAGCCACGGTTTTAATTAGAGACACCACTGGCAACTATATCAGCTGAACAGAAGAACACAAAACATTTTGAAAGGCTTCATGCCATGTTGTGTTTGTACATCAGGGGGTGGATGCTGTTTTTAGAAGAGGAACATACCTTGTAATATGAATGATTCAAAGAGATGTTGTTGTACTTCTAATATCAGGCATTTAAAGGGATATTCCACTTTCAAAATAACTTTTGGTCATTTTATCATCTAATCAGGCTTTTGGGAACATCCTGAACAGTTTTTAATTAGCTTCATTCAGTATTTAGATATTTGATGTAAATGTTATCATGCCGTCCTCCTCCAGGACGTTTCCCCATACACACCCATTGTAACTTCAAACTCCATTTAAAACACATATTATTTTTTTCTGGTGACTCATAATACCATCCTAATATGTGAACAGGCTGTGGTTTTTTCAATAACTGTTTTGAATTATTTATAATCATTTTTGGGGAAAATGGAAAGAAAATGGTATTATGAGTCACCAGAAAAAAAATATGGGTGTTTTTAATTAATCTTTCATGGTTAAAATAGAGTTTGAAGTTACAATGGGTGTGTATGGGGAAAGGTCCTGGAGGAGAAGGGCCTGGTAACATGTACATCAAATATCTAAATACTGAATGGAAGCAAATTAAAATATGTTCAGGGTGTTCATAAAAGCCTGATTAGACGATAAAATGACCAAAAGTGGAATATCCCTTTAAGCTTTTCCACGGATTGACTTATTGTTGGTTTTTGATGGATAAGAGAGTAGGATAAACAGCCATATGAAAGCATTATGTGGTCTATATTGTAGTGGGGCCTCTTGCTTTACTTCTTGGCACCTTTAGGATGCAAGAAACAAGCTGTTTCCTACTCTGCCATGCCCTGATTCCCTGCCCAAGATAGACCTCATCAGACACAACCTGTGAGGCGATTACACTGGAGGACATACTCTATACCTAAGATATAAGCAATCCGCTTCCACTGGCTGATCACGCCAGCGGCCAAGGAGATTGTACAAACTGTATCGTTTCTGTGCAATACTACAATGCAATTCAATACACTCATGTTCACGTGGCCAAGAAGAGTAATGGCTAAATTTAGGGGTGGGTATTGAACTGTCAATACTAGTTGAGATGTATCATAAATCAAAAACACGGCGAACTAATGAAAATATGGGAAACTGTGCATAGAGTAATGAAAACACAAACCTAGAGCATATAAAACAGAGTTGTGGGTGTAGAATGTATTACTCGTTTATTGGTGGTGGTGGTGGTGGTGGTGGTGGTGGGGGGGGGGTAGCTGCTGGGAAGAATTTAGCTTGGGTGTGAGCACCTTCTCACTGACTGAAATCAATTAAAACGTTTTCTGTGTGTTTACGTTTGATAATTTTCCCAAGGTGGGAGATTCTATTTGCGGCCAGGGGTAAAAACATACAACACAATACTACTGCATAAACAATACCCACCCATCACACCCACTACCAAGTTAAATTGAATTGGCAGACTGCAAGGGGTTCAATGACCCTAATATGCTATATACAGTAGGGGTATGAAAAGTCCTTGAAAAAAAAAGACAATATTGATTTCTGAAATAAATTAAAAAGATTAGGTTTCGCCAACACTACGTACGTTTATGCACACAAAAAACTGGATATTGTGAGTACTCATGGTTAATGCAGGATATTGGTAAACACGACTGACATCAAAACCTCCGGTGGAGGTTTTGATAGTAACTGCAACCTGACAGTCGCAAATATTTCAGGACAACCTCATGGTGGCGGTATACCAGAATCTATCTTCAATATTAGACTTACCAACAATGTATGTGTTTGACATAGACTTTGGTGCTCTGCCAAAGTCAATCGCAGTGACCCGCAGCATGCCCAAAAGATTCTCCTTGATGAGCTCCTCCAATGCCCTCATTATGTTAAGGCTAAAGGGCAAAATACATTCAGCTCTCTAGGTGCCTTGTTGTTGGACACTGGGACTATATGATTGATTGTTCCCATAAAGTTTTTTCCTCAACAAGTTGAACAAATTATAAAATATATTACATAACTGCCCAGGAGCCTGCCTGAAATATTGTCTGTGCTTGGACTCTATGGCCTGTACATTTTTGACCCTTTGTGGGTCAAAGGATATTACTCATACAGTTCCATGAGACTTGATGTAAATGACTGTGACTGCAACAAGTTGAGAAATTGTTTGCAGGAGACTGGAAGCCAAGTGTGAGTCATAGATTGAGATTCATAGACAGTGTTCTACAGCAGTATGAGTAACAGCCTGAAAGGCTAGCGCCGCAGTGCTGTTGGATCACACAGTCAAATCCTCAATGCAAATGTATCAATTTGTTACTGCGAGAGTGTATCACTGTTTATACACATTTATGTACAAATGTTAGGTTTGTACACTTAATTAACAGTGCTAATGTATCCAAGTGTTACTGCAAGAGTGTATACATGTTACATTTGTGTACAAATGTTATATTTGTGCACTCAATTAACACTGAGGATTTTACTGTGCGGCAACATCTTTACCTGGGGCTTTTTTTTTTACTTCTTGCCAGGGTATGAAGGCTGTTGACCCCCCCAGCTTCATCTTCATCCTTATCCTCATCTCCCATTGCCCCAGCCAGCACCCCCTGACCTTGAGTCAGTTACTCATGAAGGTCATTAGAGGATGGATGATGCTGTACTTTTTCTTTGTTGCCTACAGTATGTACAGTACCAGACAAGCAGCATGCATGTGATAGCCAGAGACTAAAGAGATAGTCATTTGTTTTACAGAAGGATATACTGTATAGTGGGCTCAGGCCGGGTATGGAAAGTGAGTTAATAAGTCAAGAAGGGCAAAAGTTCACAGGGGCCCGGGCCAGTGCAGAACTCTCTTCTTCCTTCCCAAAACATACATGATCATTTGAGACATGTGTGAGCATGTGTGTCACTATAAACTGTGGTAGTGTGCAAGTCAAAGTAACTTTGAATGCCATATTGAGGGTTGTACATTGAAATTCTGTTTAGAATGTGATGGGACAGAGAGAGGGAGAGCTCGAACAGAGAGAGAGAGAAGAGAGACAGAAAGGATGAAGGGAATGGAGGGAGAGAGAATGGGAGGAAGACCTAAACCCGCTGATTAATGCCTTGTCTGGGCAATAACCCTGGGAAGGCACGACAAGTGTCACATTACGTGTGTGCTGTACTTTTTTATATACAGCATAATGTGTATGTAATTTACACATTTATATCTTTGATCTGTGTAAACCACCGGGATGTTCAGTCATGTAAAGGCATCCTTTCCATTGCGAGTAGTGTTGTGTACGGTGTAGTGCCTTGAAGGGCGTGTCCCTGCAGCTCAAGGGGAAGCCTTGTCTTGTCTTGGGGTAGCTCTGCAGCAGGAGTGTGTGGACTGGAGCACTCAAGGGTTTTCACTCCAAGGCATCTATGAGGTATAACTCCCCCAGGACAGAAGGAAATACAGTAGGAGGTCATGACAGTCACTCAACGAACACGCAAGTACATACACACATACACTGTACACGCACAGATACGCACACTCAAAAACCCCACCTTTTCATGCCGTTTGTGCACACCGCTCATGGGCAGCTTTCCTCCTTGTCGACCTTGAGGGGTCGATGCTCTGGTGGTACGGCAGGCAGGGGCTGAGTGGCCATGTGGAAGCTCATAAATAAGAATGAAGGATGGCCCTAGGGGCCCAGGGTTGAGGTGGGGGTGAGGCATCAAGGCAGGACCCCGGCAGAGTGAGCCATGACGCGGACACTCCGCAGGCCCGGCGCCCCCTCACCCATCTGGAGATTAATTACGCCCATTTCCACATTACCATCCAACCACCCCCTCGCGCCTCTCTCTAGGGAACCTTGACTCCTACACCCCCCCCACCCCCACCCCCCCACACACACACACACACTCTTCCCCCACCCACCACCCTACTACTCACCCACACAGGCTACATCAGAGAACAACCAGTCAGTACTATACTGCAACTCAATCGCATCGTTTTTACTGCGCCATGAAAATCTACCAGGCTGCCGGGATTACAGCGATAGGCGGCGGTATTGATATTGTACCCCGCAGTCAGAAACTTCATATTCTTCTTATCAACTTCCACTTAGCAGAGCCTATTTCATGCCGCCACGACGTATCTCTTATCATATGGGCGAGGAAGGATCAGGGGCCTGGAACAACTTTCCCATTAGCTCTCCCTGCGTGATACCGGCCCCACGCTCATCGTTCACAACTCTGCCCTATGAGCGTACACGGCCGTTAGATATCGATACGAGCCGCTGAAAAATCACCCTCACAGAAAACAATCTGCCAACGTGACCCATAAAGTTAGCTCTGGATCTATACAGAGGGTTATGGCTCTAAATGCCTGCCATGCGTGCTTACATATCATATGGCAATTAGACGTGGCATTCAATAATGGAATAATCTATTCTACAAACAAAGTTTTCGATGTTTCTACTGGACTGTTCTTGTCACACTTGGAAATAGTGTCTGCAATTGCAATTGCTTACACAGTAAGCTGTACTCTGTGTGTGTGTGTGTGTGTGTGTGTGTGTGTGTGTGTGTGTGTGTGTGTGTGTGTGTGTGTGTGTGTGTGTGTGTGTGTGTGTGTGTGTGTGTGTGTGTGTGTGTGTGTGTGTGTGTAATTTATGTAATATTTTAAGCCTGATCCATTTAACAGTTATTAACAGTAATAATCGAGTGTTGTAGTATTCTTGCAGGGGTGTCCTACCAAAGCTATACATGTATAGAAGAAACACCTCATTCAATCCCCTTCCACTTTGTGAGGATAAGACATTTTCCATGCAGGCTGTAGCCATAAAACTGAATGCCAAGACAGGGAGAAGGACCTGACATTTCAGCTAACCTTGTAATAAAGTAGGATATGACAAAAGTGCTGACAGAAGATCCATGCCCCTGTTTGCAGCGGGGGGGCAGGAGGATTGTGTCCCAATAAAGAATCCTCTAACTGGAGGGTTTGGCCTTTAAAATGACCCGATGTTGCTCTGTAAAGTCATGAAGATTCTACTGTATTTTCAGCAAAAAACTCTGACCATGAGTTATAAATATAATAATAGAAATATTGTGTACAAATCCTAATAATATAGACCAAAATGTATTATTTCTGTGTAATAGATGCATTTATAATTATAATCAATTCTATTACAATTTGTAGTGGCTACAGTTGATACCTGATACAAGTAAAGGAGGTTATAGGGTATATACTCTATCTCTAGGTGTATTTGCAATTTTTATCTACATACTTCACTGGTGCTTTACCCCAGGGTAGGAGGATAATTAGCATGAATTAAATAAATATTGAGCAAACTCTCTCTCAGCATTAGGATCTAAACCCAAAGGGAAAGAGCAAACTGCTGGAGACAGCAAACACGTTGACTTGGTGTAATTTATTATGTGCAGATATTCTATGAAGAAGGATCTGATTCTATCTGTAGATTTGGCGATCTTCACGTTATCAGCACATAGATTGGGCACAAAACATCCACCCAACTAGTTGGGTCTCTTTGGGTCTCATCATCACTTTCTATCTGTGATTCCATGTTAAGGCATGTGCTGTCACGTGACCTGTCCAAGTCCCAGAAAAGACGTGCTGTGATTGGCCGGAAAAGATGCACTGCGATTGGCCAGTGGTCACTTTGAGTGCAGCTGGGACGAACGCTCACCCCAAAATAGGATTCGCGATTCTGTCCCTATCGGGACATAACTCGAACGGCGCTGAGTCGACAGAATCAGACTTCGTAACACTCGGCACAGCGACTCGCTCGCCGGTGCCTCTTGTGGCTTATGTCCGCTTCTGACATCATGATTCAATCCCAGGAGGTTGGGGCTGCAAGTCTAGGGATTAGCCAGGCACGCTGCTGAGGCAGGTGCTGGAATGGGGTTTCGTGCTGTATTTTAACGTGACAAATAACCCAAAGAAATGACTGATAACGGGCTGCACATGCGTTAACATTGAATCACCGAAAGAAAAGGCTGATAAGACACAAATAGACTAGTTGGCTCTATTGGGCCCAACTGGCCCAAATGTATGGAATGAGTTTTGCTGATTGGAGCCCCAGGTGCAGATGATAAGGGCAAACAGATCTATTCTTCAGGGGTTTTCAAACTTTTATGACTCAGGGCACCCCTGTAAATAACTTTTTCATCCATGGCACCCCTGAATTACACTGTTAATTTTTAGAATCTTCCATCATCCGTTACATATCCGTTTCCATCAGAACTGACTGAAAATAACGTTATACTTAAGGTTATCTCGCGGCACCTCTGGACTGGCATCACGGCACCCTAGGGTGCCCCGTCACCCACTTTGAAAACCCCTTCTTTAGAGCTGTTCACGTCACCTCCAACAGCAATCATAACTTGAGAACGCTCAGGAATCATCGTCACCTCCTACTCCATTTACTGTACCTCATTGGAAAATTTGCTGTTAATGAAGGCAATCCTTAACTTATCGCATGTGCTGATGCCAGTGTACTCACCGGTTGTATTGCAGTGCTCTTGCATGACCTGAGCTTTATGTATTCTCATATTCTATTTCTCCCCTCTACTGAGCATCCCCTCCTTGGCTCTGTCTGTCTGTCTGTCTGTCTGTCTGTCTGTCTGTCTGTCTGTCTGTCTGTCTGTCTGTCTGTCTGTCTGTCTGTCTCTCTTACCCTCAGCTTCAGAAGCGTATATGGGGTGATGATAGCTGACAGGCACAGCCATATTCTCAGTGAGAGAGCAACAACTGACACCCCACCCGCCTCCACCCTCGCCTGTCGACAGGGGCGTCACAAGGGAGGGGAAAGTGGGACTGAGATATATAAGGCCCAAGGTGGAGGGACCTTAATTACTTTAGCTATTTTTTGAAAAGTCGTAAAAATGTGTGCAAATCTTTGTTTACCGTATGTGTATTTTTAAGCGAACATTTGAAACTAAAGTTTTGCTTCTGGGGGGTCCCTGGAACAAAATATTTTGAGATGGGGGTCCGTGACCAAATACATATCATTTTGGGGGTCCTTCACATGAAAAAGTTTAAGCACCAGAAACATAGGTTTTTCAAAAAGCCTTCGAAGGATTTAGAAGAGATTTACAGAATCGGGTCAAAAATAGCAGATCTACAAGCTCGCAGCGCGGTGCTGTGAGCTTGTATATCTGCTATTTTTCAATAGTTAAAGAACAAAATAATGCGTAATAATGCGTTCCCTTCCCAGTCTAAATGGGTAACCCCCTCCCCCTATGAAGAACATACATGGGGGGCCCACAGTGAACCCTTGTACCCAGGGCCCAGAATTTGGTGCAACACCTCTGCCTGTCGATGCTGGCTCTGAGTAGCTGCTGTCATGGAGAACACTTGATGCCTTTTCTGTCGAAGAAATGAAAGCCTCTTCCTTTTCAGCCTTGCGCGTGCAAATTATTTTAGTGCAGTCTTCCTTGTATGTTTGCTCACCCTTTGGTCAGAATTGTCACCAGCTTTTGGATGCCACTTATTTATCCCCTTCACTATCTTTTCTGAGATGGGGTTGGGACCATTGTGGCGTGAGGGAGGGAGGGATGGAGAGAGAGAGAGAGAGAGGGGGGGGGGGGGGGGGGGGGGGAGCTGGGGGATGAAATGTGCTCCCATTTTGTTTGCAGTCTTTAACATTAAAGCTTTAGCCTGACTCGGGCCGTCTGTGTGTCTCTTCTCCATACCTTCTTTTCTTGCCAAGGAAAACTGCTGTGAACAGTGCGTCCCAGAATGCTGTGGAGGTAGCACACCTTCTACACACACACACACACACACACGCACACCGCCCTCCGCACTGCAGTATACAGTAGGAGGGCTAAATGTGAGCCTGCTTGGTGCTTGCTGTTTGCTTTGGGTGTGTATCGATCTGGCCTAGGACACACCGCTCTTGAAATAGATCCAGAGAGAGAGAGAGAGAGAGAGAGAGAGAGAGAGAGAGAGAAGCCTAACGGAACACAGAGGGATGCTACTGTATGTCGGTGTAGAAACTGCACCCCTGTCCTCTTTCTTTATCTCTTTCTCTCTGCCTGTCTCTGAATTTGTTTCCCTCTCTCTCCCTCTCTCTCTCTCTTTTTCTCTCTCTCTGTCTCTCTATGTCCCAGTGAGGCAAGAAAGAGAACAACGTGACCTCTCTCTCTGTGTGTGTGTGTGTGTGTGTGTGTGTGTGTGTGTGTGTGTGTGTGTGTGTGTGTGTGTGTGTGTGTGTGTGTGTGTGTGTGTGTGTGTGTGTGTGTGTGTGTGTGTGTGTGTGTGTGTGTGTGTGTGTGTCTCTCTCTCTCTCTCACACATACTACTCACACACACTCACTCACACTCGCACTATGTGCAAAACCTTCACCTTTCCCTCTCCCCCTTGGGTACTGTGCTTTACTTACTGCTGGCCCAGGCCGGCGGTGAGGGTGTACAAAGTCTGGGGCTTATATATTTAAATACAGAGACTGGGCCATAAATCAAAGGTGCTAACAGTTGTTCCTCTACCCTCTTTCTGAAGTTATTAATGATGTGTTGCATTGCTGACGGAGCTGGAGCTGGTCAGGGAGCCAAGAAGCTGCTGCCTACTCCGTGGAATCCAGGAGTGGGCCGCCCTGGCCCCTGCTTAAGACCCCTAATCCTGTGGAGCTAAATGTAGTGTAGGAGTGTGAGATTCTTCTCACAGGAAGTAGGTGTCTGTGGGTGCATGCATGTTTTGATACACTACTATACGATCCTGCAACTTCGCACACGCGCGTGTGTGTGTACAGTAAATTATTGCCGTTTAGCGCAACACGTTCGCTCGTTTTGACATCTAAAAGAACACGCGGATGCCAACTTCATGTGGAAACAATGCAAAGCTCATAATCCCCGTATATTTGACATAGCATGTTTAAAGTGGAGAGCTTAGAACGAGAATGGAAGAAGGAAAGCGCTGTGTTGTGCAAAACACACCATTTCTTTCCAAGGGCTTTTAGCATGGGAGAAAGTAAATAGTGGAGGAAGAGTGAAGCATGGTTTTCCTTACGGATAGAGACATGCCAACAGATGGAAGATGGATACTTCAACAAAACCCTGTGTGTAGATAGATGGGCTCTGGGGTGTAGGGGAGAGTCTGGGATTGTTGTCCACTGGAGTGACGGGGCAGAGAAAAGAAAGAAAAAGAAAGAAAGGAAGGAAGATAATCAAACAATTGAAATAATTTTATGTGAATGAATGAATTAATGGGTGGTTGTGGCTTGGAAAAATTAATGTTCTTCATAGGGGGAGGGGGTTTACCCCATTTAGACTGGGAGCGCATTATTACACCTTATTTTGTGCTTTAACTATTGAAAAATAGCATCTGCTATTTTTTTTTTTTTTTTGTCAGTGGTGCTCAAACCTTTTCATGTGAAGGAACCCCAAAATGATATGTATTTGGCCACGGACCCCCATCTCAAAATATTTAGTTCCAGGGACCCCACAGAAGCAGAATTTGAGTTACAAATGTTCGCTTAAAAATACATATATTCAAAGATTTGCACAAATGTTCACGACTTTAAAAAAATAGCAGATGTACAAGCTCGCAGCGTGGCACTCACTCGGTGTCGCTGTGAGCTTGTATATCTGCTAATTTTCAATAGCTAAAGTATAAAATAACTAAGGCCCCTCCAACTTGGGCCCTAGTAACTCAGTCCCATTTCCCCCCCCCCCCTTGTGACGCCCCTGATCACACCCCTTGGGAAATGGTGTGATGGGGTTTCAGATGACATGTGAAGTGGCAAGTGCAGACCTGTAGCTGCCTTTGTCACCCCTATTAACCTTGGAGCCCCTGATCCCCTGACGCTGTGCCAAGCATTAGAACAACTGACCTCGGAACAGCAGTGTCAGAAGTATTCTAAACACACCATGGATTTCTTTTTCCACTGCTTTTGAAACATTTTCATGTCAAAGGGCCCTACATTTATATGTATTTCGGCCGTGGACCATGAAAGCTGCTAGAGACAGAGAGAGAGAGAGAGAGAGAGAGAGAGAGAGAGAGAGAGAGAGAGAGACGGACCCTTTTTTGTGATTGGACAGATAATTGGGTTATCTTCAAGGAACACCCACATGCACGCACACACACACACACACACACACACACACACACACACACACACACACACACACACACACACACACACACACACACACACACACACACACACACACACACACACACGCCCCCTAAAGTTGTACACGCTACTACGACAAACGACATGAACGACAAATCTATCAGTCTGCCTTTCTTTCCACCTCTCTATCCATAACCCATGCATCCATCCATCTATCTATGTGTCCGTCCTCTCTTCCTCTCCCTGGAGTCAGGTTTCCTGCTTCAGGGAGAGGCAGGAAGATGTTTCAGGTCCCGGTGGAGGAACAGATCCACTTTCATGCGTTCAGCTGGGTTCTGTGGTCTCGAGCGCAGCCTCTCCGGCTGGAATGTCATTTGTCTGAGCAGCAGCCGAGTGGTCTGAGCCAGAAATACAGCATCTGTAAAGTTCCTGTAATGCTGTCAGAGCAAAGGATCAGTCTCACCCAGAACGCTGCTGAGACAAGCAAGGTCACTACCAACCCTGAGAGAGTTGAAGAGAGAGTGTGCGCATGTGTGTGTACAGTATGTGTGTACTGTGTGTGTGTGTGTGTGTGTGTGTGTGTGTGTGTGTGTGTGTGTGTGTGTGTGTGTGTGTGTGTGTGTGTGTGTGTGTGTGTGTGTGTGTGCGTGCGTGCGTGCGTGCGTGCGTGCGTGCGTGCGTGCGTGCGTGCGTGCGTGCGTGCGTGCGTGCGTGCGTGCGTGCGTGCGTGCGTGCGTGCGTGCGTGCGTGCGTGCGTGCGTGCGTGCGTGCGTGCGCGCGTGCGCGCGTGCGTGCGTGTGTGTTAGGGATGGAACGATACGCGATATTATCGTTTATCGTGATAAAAAACACTCACGATAATCGTATTGTGGAGATTTAATATATTGTGATATCGTCCTCCGTCATGCACTGGGATCAATTCACCTTTCATTTGCCGAGCTGCATATACAGTACCACTTAAACCCTCTATAATTGGTCAAAGGTACTTATAATTTACGTACTTGATACAGTCTTTTTTCACTCTCTTTCAAATGTCCAAAAAATAGCAGATCTACAAGCTCACAACGCGTCGCGTTGGGAGCTTGTAGATCGGCTATTTTTTGGCAAATGTTCCACCCCAGGATAATGGATTTTGATTATCGTGATAATATTGTAAATCCCGATTTCTTTTGTCACAATAATCGTGATTTGAAATTTTCATATCGTCCCATCCCTAGTTTGTGTGTGTGTGTGCGTGCGTGCGTGTGCGCGTGCTTGTGTGTGCGTGTGTGGGTGTGTGTGTGTTTTCTGTGATAAAACCTAGAGACTAGAGAGCGCATTAGGATATGGACCCCCATATGATATTGTTTTTATTTAATTGTATTCGTATCTCAGAGTCCCCAATCTACAGTGTAGAATCCTCAGTGTTCTTTTAAATCTGTGTAGAAATCGAAGGTTGCTCGTTAGTCATAAAGGTCGTGAATGTCATCTTATAATTATTGATTTATCACATCACTCACTTCACATTTAATTGATTTTGAAATGTTTATGCCTGAAGCAGTATGACTGTGCTTCAGCTTTAAACTGCAGCCAAATGAATGGTTAAAGAAACAGTATTTAATCATAATATTTAATGTAATAGTAATAATAAATACAAAATTAAATCCAACTACACCGTAGTATTGTGATTATTATAATGTGGGTGCCCCTACCCTGTGCGGTGTGGTTGAGCACCCTCGGTTCAATCAAGGTGAATTCATAAAAGCTCGTAAAACTGTACGTGTTCTGACTTACTGCAGTGTAACAGAAATGTAAATCAACCTGTGTTTTTTAATGTGGAGATTTATGCACTTACTTGTTTTATAGCCAGAAGGCACTTGAGATTGTGGGCCATAGCATTAAAGCGCAGGTTCCATTTGGCATGCTGTATAGCTGTATACAGTAATATTTCCTCCCCATCCATCCATCCACCCATTCATCTTCAACCGCTTATCTGGAATCGGGTCGCGGGGCTAACAGTTCCAACTGAGATATCCAGTGTTCCCTCTCCCCCTGTACTCTATATCATGGGTTTTTTAACATTTTTCAAATTTTCTCCTTTGGTCCCCACTTGACAAAACATCAATTATCTGTTCAATTGACTCATTTTTTATTTTTGTCTCCTATTTTGGAAAGCGATATGAAAAGAATCACTGCAGATAGAGTATGGTTTGGTTTGTATTGAATGAAAGAGCCCGCATTTGCATGCATGACTCATGGCAACCTGCTGTATACGAGTTACGGCATTTTATGTGAGCTGCAGTGGAGGGGGTCCTCCACTGGGGGCGTCACCACTTTTGCATCCGTTCTGGAGCAGCAGGAGTGGGTGGTCCCCAGGAATTCCCCGTGAGCAGCCCCGTTGGGGTGGTCATTTGGTCATTTTTGCACATTTGGTCATTTTTTACACCTGGGGGTCCCCCAGGGACCTGGGGGTCCCTGGAGCTCCGGGGGTCCTTGGAGGTTGTAGTTTGGCAGGTAAGGAGTGTGTGTGCAAAATTTGGCATGGATGGGGGCAACGGTTGTGGAGATATGAGCAGGGCAAAAGTGTGACTGACAGACGGACAGCCGGTGGAGGTTTTGGTAGTAAATGCGACCTACGGTCGCAATAAAGAGCGGATAGCCCCGCTCCCAGCTATTCATTTCAATGCAAGTTGCTCAGTGGCGTTTTGAAGCATGCGGAAGTAGCTAATCCAGGTGCATTGTGAGGGAAATTGCCTCATCTGGATGTGTCAAAATGTGATACGTTGAGAAGTAATTACGTCACTCGACGTCCATTGAACCCTATTGTAGACCCCAGCGGCATGCTCTTATGCTTGTGCATGTAGTCCCCCCCTGCCTGTTGTTCCAGCTTTGGCCAGAAGGGGCTGGCTGCTTCAATATTTACAAGCCGTTCTGGGGGCTTGGTAGAAACACAGCTATATCTGCTGCTTTTGAATAGCCAGCGGCGGCGCTAAAATCTAGAATTACACAGATGCTTTGCCGCTTTTAACAAAGAGAATACAAATGAAATGACAGAACGGCAGGGGAAAGCTAGAAAATGAGGGAAGAGAAAGGCACATAACACTGGGCGACATCTCTATTACCCAGACGCTGTGATGGTTTCTGTTTAATAGAGGTGGACGTTTGAAGGTATCAGCACTTTTTCATTATGGGCCCTGCCTTCTCGCTCTCACCGAGGTGTCACAGCAGATATTTCATTTCAACCAATGAACACAGGGAACCTTCTAGGCCCCGTTGGGCTCTCACCTCTAAAAAAGGCCTACTTCAGCAGGATAACCCGTCATCCCACATGGCTACAGTAGCTACTCTACCTGGCCTATACATGTACATGAAATGAATAGGATACACATAAATGGATACATGTGCGTACACACATGCGCCTGTGTGAGACACACACACACACACACACACACACACACACACACACACACACACACACACACACACACACACACACACAGAGAGAGTACACATCCACTATGAAGAAGAGCTCTGTGTCTACTGTCTAGCAAGACATATTACTCTATATGTATAATTTATTACCTTCAGAGCGGTGCTGCACCACTAACAGTTTATTGTCTAGTATGCTTATGTCTTAGTCAGGAAAAGAAACGGGACTGTTTGGCCCACAAGCCTGTATGAATAAGCTAGTGAGAGAGGTCTGTAGAGAACTGCGTCTTTTCTGTGTGTTTGACCCCAACAAGAGTGCAGGTGTTTGAGAGTGGATGGCAACATTCTAATTGCCCTTCTTCCCCTCCCTTTTACTTCTAGTCCACTACATCTTGGATCCAAATATTGTACTTTTACTCCACTACATTTATTTGAAAACTTTATTGCGACCGTGGGTCGCAGTTTACTGTCAGAACCGACCCATCTTGTCCGTAGACTGACAGGTAACGCCTGACTCTGTGGTTCCCCTGACACATCACTGTGACATCACAGGTGAACATCACAGGTGACATCACAGTGATGTCAGATACCTAGAGCAGAGATAACCCCTGACACTGTGGTTCCCCTGACACATCACTGTGACATCACAGTGATGTCAGATACTCAGAGCAGGGATCTCCATATATGGGCATAAAAGGCGACATCACAGTGGCGTGGCTGGTTCAGACAGGGATCTCCATGTATGGGCATAAAATGGATTGTGTGTTGTGATGTCATGGGAGCCACTCTGAATCCCTTTTATGCCCATATATGGAGATCCCTGATGTCATCAATATTAAGCCCATATCTAACAGGGATAACATAAAAGGGATTATGTTAGGGCTCTCTCCATATATGGGCATAAAAGGGATTATCCCAGATGATGCCCTGTTAGGAGAACCACACTAACAGAATCCATATATGGCCAAGGTAGATGGCCAAGACAAATGGCGCGACCTCGCTTTTCGCCCTTAGGCATCTTACTAGTTTACTAGTTACTAGATCACCAACTCAGTCTTCTGCCTTCCCAAGCGAAACAGGACCTCATGGATGCACCCCCGTTCAAAACACTGGCACCTACTGGACTATGTCATTGTCAGGCAAAGGGACAGACAGGATGTCAGGGTTACAAAGGCGGTGTGTGGTGCAGAGTGCTGGACTGACCACAGGCTCCTTGTCTCCAAGATGAACATTAAGATCCACCCTCCCAGGAGGCCCCAAGGTTTCAAACCCCCAAAGCGTTTGAACGTCTCCAGGCTAACCAACGCCTCTGTCAAGCAATCCCTGACTGAAGAACTTGCCAGCAAACTGCAGGACCTGAGAACTTCAGGGAACGTAGAGGAGGACTGGGCTGCATTCAGAGACTCCATCCACACTGCTGTTCTCAAAGTGGTAGGACCTACAGCTCGCAGGCATGAGGACTGGTTTGATGAGAGTGATGATCACATAAGAGATCTTCTTCAGGAGAAGCATCGTCTTCACAGAGCCCACCTCAGTGACCCAACATCCTCTCAGAAACATTCTGCCCTCAAGAACATCAAAGCAACCATTCAGCGGGAGCTGCGCCAAATGCAGGATGACTGGCTTAGAAGAAAAGCTGATGAGATCCAGTCCTATGCGGACCAGAATGACAGCAAGAACTTCTACAGGACCCTAAAGGCTATTTACGGACCCACCTCATCAGGATCCTCCCCTCTCCTCAGTGCTGATAGCAGTACCCTGGTCACAGACCGAGAGAAGATCCTTGAGCACTGGGCTGAGCATTTTAATGGTGTCCTGAACTGCCCCTCAGCCATCAATGATGAAGCCATTGCACGCCTCCCCCAAGTCCCAGTCAACACTGCCCTTGATGAGATACCAACTGAAGCTGAGGTCATCAAAGCCATCAGAGGTCTTCCAAATGGCAAAGCACCTGGTGCTGATGCAATTCCAGCCGAAATATATACAGCTGGTGGACCACCTCTGACCAAACAACTGGCAGACCTATTCTGCACCATGTGGAGTCAAGGAAAGCTGCCACAGGAATTCAAAGACGCCTCCATTGTCCATTTGTACAAGCGAAAGGGCAACAGGCAGGACTGCAACAACCACCGAGGCATTGCTCTGCTGTCCGTAGCAGGGAAGATCCTGGCCAGAATCCTCCTGAACCGCCTGACGGAACACCTTGAACATCAAGTTCTCCTACCGGAGAGTCAGTGCGGCTTCAGGCAAGGTCGCGGTACAGTCGACATGATCTTTGCCGCTCGCCAACTGCAAGAGAAGTGCAGGGAGCAGAACGTCAGTCTATACTCCACCTTTGTAGATCTGACGAAGGCCTTCGACACCGTTAGCCGTGAGGGCCTCTGGAAGATCATTGCAAAGTTCGGCTGCCCAAACATCTTCACCAACATGGTCCGTGAATTCCACGATGGGATGCAGGCACGTGTCCAAGACAACGGCACATCCTCTGAGGCCTTCCAAGTGGGAAATGGAGTTAAGCAAGGCTGTGTTTTGGCACCCACTCTGTTCAGCATGATGTTCTCAGCCATGCTGACGGATGCCTTCCGGTCGAGGGATATAGGGATCGAGCTGTGCTACCGCACTGATGGCAAGCTGTTCAACCTGCGAAGACTCCAGGCAAAGACCAAAGTGCAGGCGACCACTGTTCGCGACTTCCTCTTTGCGGACAACTGTGCATTGAATGCTTCCAACCAGCTGGAAATGCAACAGAGCATGAATAACCTCGCCACTGCATGCACAGACTTTGGCCTTACCATCAGCACAAAGAAAACAGAGGTGATGCACCAACCTGCTCCTGGAGCCCTAGTGTACACTGAGCCCATCATCAGCGTTAATGGAGAACACCTCAAGGCTGCTGAAAAGTTTGTCTACCTGGGTAGCACCCTGTCTCGCGTGGGAAACATCGACGAGGAGATCATGCACAGGATAGCCCAGGGAAGCGCTGCCTTCGGTAGACTCCGCACCTCTGTTTGGGAGCGTAGAGGGCTCAGCCTACAGACCAAACTGAAAGTCTACCGTGCTGTTGTCCTCCCTTCCCTGCTGTACGCCTGTGAGACATGGACTGTGTATAGCAGGCATGCAAAGCAGCTCAATGCCTTCCACATGAGATGCCTGAGGAGACTGCTCAACATCAAATAGCAGGACAAGGTTCCAGACACTGAGGTCCTCCACAGGGCCGAGATGGAGAGCATCTACGCCATGCTCAAGCGCTCCCAGCTGAGATGGGCTGGCCATGTCTGCCGCATGCCAGATGAACGCCTACCAAAAAGGCTGCTGTACGGCGAACTACACCACGGCAAGCGCTCACGTGGCGGCCAGCGGAAACGCTATAAGGACACCCTAAAGGCCAGTCTCAAAAGCTGTGGTCTGGATCCAGAGACCTGGGAGGCCGATGCCCAACACCGCTCCAATTGGCGCTCAGCAGTCAAGCATGATGTAGCAGAGTATGAAAAGCGCCGCATTCGGGAAGCCGAACTGAAGCGACAGCTCCGCAAGACCAGAGCCTGTTCCTCCCTCTCACCCAGCCAACCCCCAACCATAATATGCCCTCACTGCAACCGGACATTCACTGCGAGGATCGGCCTCATCAGCCATCTTCGCACACACAAGACAACGTGAAGTCGCTTGGTCATCTTCGCATGCGAAGGACGAACATGAGTTACTTTGTAGATTTTGATCATTATAACCTATTAATTAAACTTCAGCCAAATATACATTTCGGCCATTTGAAAATAGCCGATCTACAAATGATTTCTGAACATTTGAGAACTTGGACATTCTGCATAATGAGTACTTTTACTTTTGGATACTTTAAGTACAATTTGATGCCACTTTATTGCTGTGGTAATCATGGTTTAAATGTCTTCTTTCACTTATCATGATATGCTTCTACTGGTTCTACTGAATGAAGACCTGCCCTCGCTGCCCTTCCAGCCAATAGCATTTGTTTTTGGTTGCTTTTCGGGACCGGAAATTCCAAGATGGTGGATTTGAATGATCTGAAAACCGCGTTCCCTGTGTCCATTCTTTGTTACAGTCTATGGGTCAAAGTCATTTGGTTTAGCTGTGCATCTGTATGACTGTGAACTGAGCAGCAGCAACACATTCTCTGGGAAAATATAATGTCATACACAGCAAAACCCTCACTTTTAATGTATTAAGAGTTTGTTCTGAGTTAACAAACATTCAAAATGTGTTACTGTGTCATGAATCTATAGCTCCTGTAAAGCCACTTCTGCTGTGTGACTATTTGATGCAATGCAGAAGCTACTATACTGAAGGTACCTGCTGAATAGGTATAGCGGTGGACTGGTGCACATGACATGCATGGTGCATGTGCTTGTGCATATGCACAGTAAGGATGGGACAATATGAAAATTTCATATCACGATTATTGTGACCAAAGAAATGGCGATTTACGATATCATGATAATCAAAATATCCCCAATATCCATTATCCTGGGAGGAACATTTGCCTAAAAATAGCAGATCTACAAGCTCACAACGCGACTACTAGACTACTACTGCTACTACTAGATCGGCTATTTTTTGGCAAAGAGATTTGGTAGAGAGAGAAAGAAAGACTGTATCAAGTACGTATATTGAAAGTACGATTTACCAATAGAGGGTTTAAATGGTACTGGATATGCAGCTCGGCAAATAAAAGGTGAATTGATTCCTGTGCACGATGGAGGACGATTTCACGGTAAAGTGTTTTTTAACACATAAATGATAATACATTTTCGTCCCATCCCTAATGCACAGGCTCCGCTGGACTGGTGTGTATAGTTTTGGAGGAGGCGTGTGAAGCTGTGCAGAAATGAGAGGAAGTGCGTAAGAACGCCTCCCAGGACACAGAGGTGACATCCTGGCTGATTTATCACCTGCCCGTCCTTCCCCTGCTCTCCTGCAGAGCTAGGTGAGTCATTTTACTGTACTGTACTGTACTGTAGTGCACAGAACACACATTCACTTCATAACTCCAAACTCTCTTCCTGCTCACCTCAATGCCTTTGTCTTTTGGCTTGTTTCTATGTATATCATATCTATCTGGGTTTCTCTCATGGTCCTTCCTTACCTACTTTTGCTCTCTTTTGTCTCTCTCTTCGATGAATTAAGTACACAGGAGCCCCACGATCAAACAAACTCTCTCTCTCTCTCTCTCTCTCTCTCTCTCTCTCTCTCTCTCTCTCTCTCTCTCTGTGTGTGTATGTCTCTGTATCAATCCCTCCCTTACTCTTCAACTCTTGTTCTAGCCTTTGTGACTTGGCAAAGTGTTAGTCTTGCAAGATTTGGAGCCACTCATTGAAACAAACAAGTGCAATTTCAGGTGTTTCTCCTGCCCCCTGTAGTCGGGGGCAAAATGTGGCCAGAGAGAAACTCAGAGGGAAAAGGAGTAGAGCTAGAGTGTGTCTGAGAAAGAAAGAGAGAGAGAGAGAGAGTGGCAGTAGAGCAAGAGGGCTACTCTGTACATTATTAGGTCGATATCTCAATCTCGCCATGTCTGTAGTGCTTTATCAGCCTCTCCTCTGTTCCCACTCCACAGAGAGAAAGCCCTCAGAAAACCATTAAATTGTTCCTTTGATGTAAAGTGCTTAATTTTTGTCTTATTTTTTTTCCACTGTAAAAATAGAGATTCCTTAGCTTTCAGATAGATATGATCGCAGCAGAATTGTTATCGTGAGCCCATGATTGAAGAAATTGTCCTGCGGCATGCAGCGTGAACTTGGATGAAATAATTTTATGGCGCGGGAACGAAAAGGTCAAATGAGGTTGAATTACCTGAGAGAGATCTTTTTTTTCCCTCCTCCTGTTTCCTTTGGGACAGAGCTAAAGAAAGAAAGTGATTAAACTTTTGTAACTTTGAATGTGGGGGGGCTGTCCAGTCCAGAAGCCTATAATTAATTAAAGACATAATAACAAGCGTTGAAAGAGGCTCAGGGGTTTGAATCCTGTCACAGTTTGTTTCCGTTTTAATTAATTTCTCCTCCCCGGCCCAATGAGGCTAGTTGGGGGCTCGCTACTTAAAGTTGCCCCTTGATCCCTGGGTTAATGGGAATTCAGAAAACCAAGTCTTATTTTGGGATCTTCTTCATAATACTGCCGCTAAATGAGCATGCACATGCCTGTTGCACCCACTCTCACACAAACTATCTGCCTACAGTATGCCAGTCAGTGTTTGGTTCAGGCGTTTGCTTCTGCCACAGTACACTTACCAGTAAGACTCCCTAAATCGGGAGATAAGCGACCATCAGGTCGCATACACAAACTTTAGAAGTCAATGGTAGGCGATCAGGAGGGAATATGGGAATGGGACAGATCCATGTTGATGACATGACTTTAGAGATACTGTGTACCGCTTTGCGTGATTTTAGGGCAAAATCTGTAGGAGCAGTGTCCAAAAATGTGTTTTTAAAAAATCGCCCAAATGGTGGCGCTAGATGAGACAGGTGCATTTTGATGACATGAGTGTAGAGATACTGTGTACCGCTTTGCGTGATTTTAGGGCAAAATATGTAGGAGCAGTGTCCAAAAATGTGTTTTTAAAAGATCGTCACTCAGGATTTTAAGTGTACTGTGGCAGAAGCAAACGATGTCTGTCTGTCTGTCTGTCTGTCAGTCTGTCAGTCTGTCAAATGGAACCAACCGGACTCTTATTTGTAACTCAGAGATGAATTAACACTGATGATTTTACAGTGTATCTGTATGTTAAGTTTGGCTTATCGTCAACTGCTGGGACTGAATAGAACAGGTGGCACGTGGAGGTAGAAGTGAGGGCATCGGGGTGGCATCCCCTGCTGCGCTGCTGAAACACAAGACTAATGACTGTCTACACGCCTCCAAACCCCTCCCTCTTATGGGAGTGCCGTATGGGTAAACCAGTTCAGAGATTTAGGAGATCAAACCAATAGAGGGCATGAAATATGGAACAACAACACAGCCACGGTAAACATGAGGGAGGTCACCGCCCTCACTACGGAGGGTGTCTAATAATAGCGTGTCCTGTGTGTGTGTGGGCGCGCGTGTGCAACCTTGTGTGTGTGTGTGTGTGTGTGTGTGTGTGTGTGTGTGTGTGTGTGTGTGTGTGTGTGTGTGTGTGTGTGTGTGTGTGTGTGTGTGTGTGTGTGTGCCTGCCTGTGTGCAAGTATGTGTTTATGTTTGTGTCTACTGTATACTGTATATGTGTCTGTGCATGGGTCTGTGTATGTGTTGACTTGTGAATAAGTATGGTGCAGTGGTGCAATCAATCTTCATAAAATAATCAATTTTGGGAGTGTGGTGATTCTACTCCCTGTGAGCTTGTAAATCGGACATTTTTGCTATTTGTGCGTGACATGGTTGTATGAAGAAATAAACTGTAAAATAGGGCTTAAGTGGTTAATCAGACTAATAATGAATCAGATTCAATCGATATATTAAAAATGTTGGCGTCGATTTGTTGATAATATTTAAAAAAGAAAAAACAACAACACACGTCTCAATTATTCACTTTCTAATTCTATCGATTGTTCTAAAAAGTAATCGATAGAATAATGGCTAATATGCAGTTCCCCAACTTCCACAGTACCGGTTTGTAGTGCCAGCCGTCAGTCAGGTGCTAGTGATTTCCAGTGATGGATCAGCCTGAGGACTGGATATGAATCTGTTACCACTTTGATTTAGGAACCATGACTCCTACAGCTGGCTGACAACTGAAATTTGTTGATTGAATCAATCTTATCCTTATAGACAAGCTGGCGTGGATTTGAACTGTTTTATATTCAGAGGGTAGCCGCCGTCATAGCAGCCCTGTCTGACTCCAGCATCCCCTCCTCTTTTTGATTGACACAGCGTGTGTTTATTTGGATTCATATATTCTAGGTTGCACTTAAAGTAAGATTTAAAAATCAATCAAGTTCTATCACACTATATTCCACATTTTTATTAACCTGGCAAACAGTCATCTTTCAGGAGGAGCGTGCATGCGTGCACGGCTGCATGCGTGCGTGAGTGTATGTGTGCGAGTGCGAGCACACGCCATTAAAGGGTTTTCTATTTCTTTATTGGCTTAATCCTTACACTGAGGTGTCAGCAAGTCCCCTATATTTCTCTGGTCCACTCACTCGCATTCACTGTTAAGACGTCTACATTTAAAGCATAACTGATAAGAAGCCAGATCAGAAATGTGATTTTAAGTAAGGCGTGAAATGAACATTAATTAAAGACCTCCCATGCTCAGGCCAGTCCCACACTTGCAGGTCTCAGGCCAGTCCCACAGCCCCATAAATTAAGACCTCAACTGCCCTTATAGTTGCCATTTGCTTATTGATCACAGATTTTCATCAGGCTCATGTATTAAAGCGTCCCAGAGAAGACGGGTATGAATCTCTGCCCAAATAGCGCCACGGGCCATAAGTCAGCCCCTAACAAAGACTCCTTACTGGCCCAGGGCCCAGCCTCAACCTGCCAGACTGGGGCCATGCATCGTAAATCTGGCCCCAGGCCTGTGATGGATATGTATGGGATTGGAGTGATGGCCTTAATACGTCCAGACTGACAGGTTAATCACAATGTGCTGTTTAAGCAGCCGAGCACCTAGAGTTACACACCCAAACACGCCAGCACTTTGCACTCATACATGTCGCACGCGTGCACGCTCACGGACGCGGACGCACGCACATACACAACATACTGTACCTCTCATGTCACACGAACATTCCCCAACACACACTCGGACAAACACACAAACCTTCACATATTATGTCACACATGCTGTGGACGGCCCTGAGGAAGACATAAACATACACAGGCGTTAATCCCCCTAGCAGACGCACACATGCAGATGTGCAGGCACACACACACACACACACACACACACACACACACACACACACACACACACACACACACACACACACACACACACACACACACACACACACACACACACACACACACACACACACACACACACACACAGATGTCCTCCGAGGCTTCTGCACATGCACACATCATCAATTCACATACTGTAGCAGAAACACACACACACACACACACGCACACACACGCACGCACACACACACACACACACACACACACATACACACACACACACACACACACACACTGGAGCTCACACTCTTGTCAGTGCATTGCTTAGAGGGATGGTCTCTGTCACACTGACCTTTCATTATGCTGATTTAGCGTGTCAGTCAGCCTCCAGCGTCCTGAGGGGACTATATAAAGTGGTAGATCACCTAACGTATAGTCTATACCACACCTGCTGTGAGTCTCTGTAATAGCAGCTATCTTTGTTCCGCTGTTGCTGGGAACAGGCATATCTCTTTTTGTGGTGTTGCTAAGTAGAGCATTTTTGTTAGATCTATTCTCTCGCCATATGCTTTGTTCTATTCTTTCATCTGTGCATATTTCAGCATTTTATCACCCAGCACAGAAACCCCAGGTTTTCTTGTGCACTGCGGTGCCCATTTGTCATAATTGGCTGCCTGTCCATGACACCGATTAATGAGAGATTTTTATGCGTTTGGTTGAATTAGAATTGTTTGTACTTAGCCTTCTCGTATGCAACACGCTGGGTATAATCTCTCAAATTGCATCGACTGCATATGCAAAGCAGAGCCCGCGGACCGCCTCCGCATGCACCATTATCTTGAGCGAATAATGCTGACTGGACATGCATAATACATAGGTGTTATTGTAATGTGCGTTTCTCAGTGACAGACCCCCCCCCCCCCCCCCTCCCCCAAGCCACCACCAACACCAACACCTCTCCATGTAGTCAAAACAGACACTTATATGCACTAAAAGGGACATCACAACACTGGAGGCCCCGTGGCCCCTGATGTAATGACAGAGAAGAAGGGGGGAAAAGAAGAAAATGTTGTTGCCCAGAGCTGCAGTAGCTCATTATGATTTGCCTTGTCTCCCTCTCTCTCCCCCCTCTTTCTTTCTAGTTCCCCTGTCTCTTCTTCTCTTTCCCTGATTATCGCCCCCTCCTCTCTCTCTTTCTCTCTTCATACAGTATCCTCTCTCTCTCTCTCTTTCTCTCTCTCTCTCTCTCTCTCTCTCTCTCTCTCTCTCTCTCTCCATTGCATCATCTGCCTCTTCCTTCTCTTTAACTGTCACTCAGCCTCCATGCCCATGGGCTGGCTGCCTCTGTCGTCTCTCTCTCTCTCTCTCTCTCTCTCTCTCTCTCTCTCTCTCTCCCTGTGGGCTCCCGCATGTCTGTGGATCTGCCCTGGACGGCCACGGGCTGATGGCACTTAAAGCGCTAATTACGCCTTCTATCTAGCCACAATGACAGCTGTGGCCAAGAAGACCTGCTGTTCCTTGAATTGCTAATCCATACTGTCGCTGAGGAAATGGATGTGGTCGCTGCTCTCGCCAGTGAGACCTAGCATGGCGCTACAAGAGCTGAGTTTAACGCACGGTTCATATCTGTATGAGCAGTGGTTCTCAAACTTTTTTTTATTTCAAGGACCCCCATAACTCTGACAGTACACTCAAAAACACCCATAAGGATCCATTTGGAAGCCCCTCTCAAGGTCCCTGGAACTTTTGAAAACTACTGGTATAGGATTTTGCATTCCCCACGTTCAACCTGCTGGTTATCGCTGTCCCAGGCCAGATGGTGTATTTGATTGAATTTGACCTTCCTAAACTGTTCCATGGTGTAGGCAGGCATCATGGCATTCGTTAGAGCAGATCAGTGCTAGGCATGGTATAAACCTCTCGTAATCCACTTAACCCTCGCTTCCTGTTGCTCTAAGCCCCGTCTTTACTTACCTGAGGCTGCCTGGACAGCAAACATTTTGTTCAAGTTACTGCATGATACTGTAACTACATGGTGTAGTCTCTCTAAAGAGCAGACACTGTGGACTTATCACGTCAACATTGTGTTCGGTTATATCCGGCCTCGACCCCCTGCATTGAGCAGAGTTACTTTACTTGCCAATTATCGTCACATGATCATCACAATCTTCAAATGTAAATCAGTTTTCAATGAGAGAGATCATACTGTGTTGTTTCATCACAGCCTGGTACAAGGCAGTACAAACACAGGTAAAGTGATATTAAGAGAGACCCTCAGCAAGATCATGCCTATTTAATCAGAGAAGCTTTAAGCTTATAGTGTCCAATTTGAGATTTAAGGTCTTCAGTGTTTTTTCTTTTTAGGTAATATTATTACCCTGTCCCTGACGTCATACAAGGAGTATGACGTCAGCGACCGGGTAATAAAGCCAGATTAAAGCAGCATTAACCAGATCCTGGCTCTCTGTACCATGTAGTGTATGTGCAATTGAGCCTGATGGTTGAGGTTGAAATACAAGCTATTTAATGATAGCTCTGCCACTCTCTGTGCTGCAATATACTGTATCCTACTTAAACTCGTCTTGTGATGCGCGGTGTGTAGGCTGCATGCCTGGCTTTTACACCTGCTATTAACATTCCATCTGTGTCCGGATATGTTATGTGGATAACGGGGAACGAATGTTAATGCAAAGTATAAATGCAGGACCCAGAGAGATTGGAATCTGATTAGATGTGCCAGATCACACCTGGGAGTGGTCTGCCATTCATGGGTTGTGACAAAACCAATGCCAAATACATACACTGTGATCGGATCTCAAATGTAATTGTAACGCAAACTATGTGTTTATATCGCTCATTTTGGATAACTGGACACCCCTGTCAATACCAGGTGTGATGGAGGCCAGCTTGAATGAGTTTCCAAAAATAGAAAAAAAAATCACACTCGTGTGAACTGAGCGGTGGAGGCTGCGTGTGTGTGTGTGTGTGCGCGCGTGCGTGCGTGCATGCGTGCATGCGTGCATGTGTGTGTGAATGTGAGTGTGCCTGGCCTGAACAACAGCGCCCCTCCCTTAACATGTGTGGTCAGAAAAGGTATTGCAGGCTAAATACCTCAGGCTACGGACGCACCCACCCACATACATACACACACGGATACACACACGGCCACGCTATGGAGACGGTGTGACCACCGCTCAAAAAGTGTAGCATTGAGGATCAATGCTACACATTGAAGATTTTTGCAGCACAAAACTGTCATATTACGAAGTATAAATTAGGTGTGTATTGCCTGTATTGCATTTCGCATGGCAGATGGTGTCTTCCTGTGTTGTTGTGCCGCAGTAAAGTAAACACAGAGGGCCTGTTTACAGAGACTGCTGCACTCAGGTAAAGGTCTGCCTCCATATCTGTCAACCTCACAGGGGAACAGAGAGGGAAGTGGCAGCAGCCCTCTTTCATGTGTGTCAAGGTGGGGTAACGATGGAACACTTAAAAAACAATCACATCTTCTCCCTTGTGACACTCCCTGTGCGCTCGTGTGCGTGTGTGCGTACGTGCGTGTGGTGTATTTCAGTCTGCGTCTCTGTACAGTATGTGTGCGAGCGTGCGTGCGTGTGTGCGTGCGTGCGTGCGTGTGTACAGTGCATTCCATGCTTCACTGCCCCCTGGGGGGCTACTTCTCAGGGAGATGTACCGTCGTGCTGACAGGTGTGCTGATCTGCAAACAGGGTCAAGATAAATGTATGTGTCATTCACCACCGCATGGGCTCTCTACTTCATAAGCCAGAAGTTGGGGCTGTGGGTGTCAGCCAGAAGTTGGGGGTGCACGTGCGCAAGCACGCACCCACACTTACACACACACGCGCGCATGTACGTACGCAGGGTTGGTCATAATGGTGGACAGTAGAGTTCAGGTTGATGGCACTAGGGGAAAGACACATTGGAGCCCTTCACTTTGTACTTTGCTGCGCTGCAGCCTTTTTGAATCGGATCCCTGACCTGTTAGTTTTGTTATGTATACTGTGGAGAAGGTCAGCTTAGTCCAGCCCTGTCTCCTAAGTCAAGGTGATGTAAACGAACCCCAGTCCTGTCTAAGTGAAGCCCTGCTGACTGCTGACCTTTGTGTCTTTTCCCATCCATCATTCCCGGTTGTGTGTGTGTGTGTGTGTGTGTGTGTGTGTGTGTGTGTGTGTGTGTGTGTGTGTGTGTGTGTGTGTGTGTGTGTGTGTGTGTGTGTGTGTGTGTGTGTGTGTGTGTGTGTGTGTGTGTGTGTGCGCGCGCGCGCGCATGTGTGTGTGGTGGGGGGGATACTTGTGAGTCAGGCGGTTTGAAGGGATCTGTCATTGTCGCCGTATTGCATGAACCAGCAATCTGTCCTTCTAATACGCAGCCAAGCATATCCATGCCTGGCCGCTGCCCTGCCTGTGGTGACAGGAAAGCCTTGGCAGTATAAATAAGTTGACATTGTTCTGGCTGTTGGAAGTGCTTATACCAAGGATATATCTATTTGTTTTCCGCCATTTCCAGCAGTAAGTACCATGTTCCCCACCCTGACAGATTCCTGTAAAACTCCACAGGAATGGAAAATGGAGCTATAGAATCTGTCCGAATCATTTATTGACAATTAATTAAACAACAAATTGAATACAGTAATACAGTAAATGTCACACACAGGATATACAAAAGTACATGCTATGCTGCATTTCTTACATAAAAGGTTGATCTGGCATACATGATAATGTGAAAGTTTTCATGGGATGATGAGTTACACTCCCACAGTATGGGTAACTGTTATCATAAAATTTAAAGTAATAATAACATAATTTGTATTCGCATTAGATACTGTATGTACAGATGAATTTGTCCCTTATTGTGTTGCCCAGTGCTTTATAGCCCACACTTTGTACCTGTGGTTTACAGTAGGAAAGTACAGCACAGATCAGACCGTATTCACAGTAAAATCCTCTGTGTTCCATTATTCATTTAATGTAGAACTCAGACAAAGCAAATAAAATTAAATGAACCAAATGGATAGATTTTTGTACACTCGAGCTAAATTTGACTATGTATAGGCGTGTTGTGGTGGCGGTGTGGCGGTGTCCTGGCGGGATAACGGCGGTGTATACAGCACAGCACAGCACAGCAGATAACAGGACGCACCCACAGACACTTGGTTGTGTTTATCAGTGCTGGAGGCATTCCCAAAGGCTCCATATTTATCCTGGACTTGCTCGGCATCTTTATAGCTGACTCTGGACATCGGCCAACTTGCTCCTCACCCCACCTTTTTCCCCCTTTCCTTCCCTTTCTCTCCTACACCCTCTCGTTTCCCTCCACTATTCCTCCATGTTGCCTCTTGCCAAGACACCTATCACTGTGTGCCCATGCACCCACGTCACTCTGGGCTGATTTACTACACTGTGGGGGGTGAGAAGAAGCAGGAAATGGAGGTCAGAGCTACGTACAGTACTAGTAAGTGCCAATGAATTCTTAATTAGGGCATCAAATGGTGCAGTGTTGCTGCTGGACCACTCCCTAATCACCAGACATCTTAGGCCAGTCACCTGCACTGTACAGATTATGGGCTGGACTGCGGCAAACCTGAATGATCATCCTACCCCCCTGTAACTGTAGGTCTGCTGCAAGGCAGGAATGCATGCTGTACACTAGGATTAGGGTTAAAAATACATGTATTGAATCTGAATCCAGTTTCAAAAGAGTTGATCTTATTCACATACTTTTCAATCTCTTATCAAACCCATTTGTGGGGTTTAAAAGACAATTTCATATAAGAAACGAATCGTATGGTATTCAATTTTTTGTGACAATTATAGTTTGACTTTTATTTTTGTCTGGACCAGCAGGGCCAGCACTATACCCCTGAAAGTCACTGACTGAATGACTTACAGACAAAATAGTCACTGAGTGATGAAGAGCACTGGTTGGCAAGATGGCCTGAAACAGAACAACCATTCACAGAGCAATCGTCACTCCAGGCTATGGGATATATTTTGTCCTCTTGCCAACTTCACAGGTTGACGCGAGGTGCGCAGCGGACGGGCACATTCAGTTTCCAGAGGCACAGAGGTGTGTCACAGTGCAGTATCATTTTTGTCACTCTTAAATTACCATAGATGCACCCAGATAGAGGTACAAAACCACTTTTTATAGGTTATGCTTGTCTGGATCCTTCAAGCTGGAAAAAATATTTGAGCATGTCTTTTATGCATTCTGACCCACGGTGACAATGGTTAGATGCTTGTATCCAACACAACTGTTGGATACAACCCATAATTAGAGGACATCATCTGCTTTTTCCGTAGATTAGTAGTTGATGACTCTGCACCTCCCACACAAGGACACCAGTTTACTCTTGGGAGAAATTATGTTTCCAAGGCTTTTCTTCAATGACACTGTGGAAATTACCAGTACGACACTGTGCTGACCACAGCGCACTGTTCTTGAAAGTAAAAAGAAAAAAGTGGTCATTTGAATGGTTATGTTCAGTATGAATCAACGTGCAACACACCAACTGACGACATATAAATTGCCTCATTCATGCTTGCTGTATGAACATGCACAGATGGCAACAAGAATATCACCATGCACCAGGTATAGTACTGTTGTCTCTTTACTGTACAGTAGGTGGCTGGATTTAATCCCAAGATGACAACTGGCATGGTTGCTAGGCACGTGTTCTGTGTGATTGAGATCCAACACAGCAGCTCATTCAATACTGCCTGTCTCCAGGAACAAATGAGAGAACAGACGATAACATACTATAATGTGACTTTCTCAGCAGGGTGGAAATGTTTTATCTGTATATAGTAGTATATAGGGAAGCTATAGCAGGAATGCAGCTGTGTGAATCTGGTTATTTATTTGCTGTAACAAGGAAGCTTCATTATTATTGTTGCTAAAAAGTGAAATATGAGGAGTGAAAGAGTGAGATGTCATAACACATTTAGGATTCAGGATGACAAAGATAAAAAAAACACAAATCAAAAATGTAATTATAAAATAAAAAACAAAGAGAAGAAACTGAATAAATCAAATGTTGTTGAGTTGACAGATTGTTGAGGGAGTACACCTGGACAGTATAACATACTGTCCTCAGCAGCACATTGCATTAAAAAGGAATGATGTTGACACGTCTAATGATATTGTCACTGAGTGGAGCTCGGCTTCAGTGTTTTGTGAATAGGGTAGAAAAAGGTGTTTTTTTGTTTTGTTCTGCAGTTCATTTTTTTTGGGAGTGAAAAAACAAGAGACTCATTCATCTCATTTATTCTCCGAGCTTCAACCTTAATGTCATAGATTGGCTTGGTACTTATCTGTATCCTTTCTGGCTTTTGCCATCTGCTGCAACAAGGCTCCAACAATGTCCACTAAATCAAGAAAATAATCAGCTGCTCTGAGGACTGGTTGCTGCTTTCCCTTCCAAATTTCACCAGCTACTGTAACTCTACATAAAAAACATGGTTATAATGGGAACAATAAACACATACAGTAGGCCTATAGGTTTCACCTAGCATGATTCCCTGTTCCATCTGTTCGTACATGTGTTTGTACTCAGTTGTTTGTTTCCCTCTGTCCATCCCTTCTTCTCTCCAGCAATCCATTTCCTCCCTCACCACCTGCCTCCGTCCCTCATGCCATTCATCAAGTGTCCCCATCCAGGCTGGGTGCTGACAGGAGGCCCAGTGACAGCCTTCCAGGCATGAGACCCTTAGAAGAGACAGCGTCAGAGCCAATCTCCTCTCTGGAGGTTTGTGCTTAATTTATACTCTGTCGTTTGACGCTGTCGCGCACCGAAAATAGCAGATGTACAAGATCACAACGCGATGCATCGGGGCATGTTGTGAGCTTGAAGAGCAGCTATTTTCGGCAATTGTTCTGTCTGTGCAGTCATACACGTCCAGGCAGCGTCAAACAAGAGAACTGCTTCATGTCTGTGTGTTGTTTTTAAATATAACTGTCCTACTTGGGTCCATACAAGTCAGGAACGATGCAAGTCGTCAATACACGCCCCACCCATTGTGAAATACTGCTGTTGTCTGATGTACCCGTTGTCAGCCCCACGCACATCGCATTTTTCTTTGCACCGTCGATTTAATCCGCTTTCTCCACTATAACTACATCTCTCGTAGCCTCGCCAGGCTTACTCATCTGCAAAGAGAAAAGCCTGGTCACGATATATGAAGCAGAGAGAGTTCTAGGAGGTGGGGCTGAATTCTCCCGGGAGTTGTCTTTTTTTCACAGTGCGGTGTCGACCATAGGCTGAAACGGCATGAAACAGTGCTACTCCCGCCGGGAGAATTTCACCGGATGTTATAGTTTTTTCATATTCCCCGCTGGCGAAAAAAAACTGTTCTACTTCTCCCGACCCATCGGTTGTGCTCGTAATAAACAATATCCAAACAAAAACATGGATTCTGAACAAAGGACACCTATTAAGACTGAGTTAAGAGCTACAATTTTTATGTAAACGTACTGCAACGCATGCCGTAACTTCCGTTAACTGCAGCACTTCCACCACTTCCGGTGTCTGTAGGTTCATGCCGTTTTCATCGGCTATTGTGACAAGGGTGCTGGCGGGTCGGGATGGCCAATCAGCGAAGCCGAAGCAACACAAGGAGATTCGGTGCACAGAACCAGTGCATCCTCTGCAGAGCCCGGGACAGTCGGATAAAGACATTTGAGTTTTTTTGTTCTCAGAAAACATTGATCCGATTTAATTGCCACTCGGTTGGCACTGCACAGTGCACACCCCCTGGTCATATGGGACACATGCCAAGTGTGAGGCAGTTCGGTTGGACAGTGCCCAAGTTATGCCCGGGACACACATACAAACCCGGATCTTGTGGAATTAATAAATAGATGTACATTTGTCATATTTGCTAGCTACTGGTGGTGTGGTATGCAATGTATGTATTGTTG
>NC_137827.1:30070542-30078042 GCF_963921795.1 Nannobrachium achirus | reverse complement strand
CCCGAACGACTCTAATATCTGTCACAGACACGGAGCCAAGGAGGTCCTGGGGCTGTTCCCCTCTCCCCTCCCTGGGAAATACCAACATAAAAACAGAGGGTCTCTGGGCCATCAGGTATATGGAGATAAGATCAGTGGAACAGGCCCTTATGGCTTCAGAGTAGGATACTATGGGGAGACACAGAGTATTCCATGTAACCCTACATGGAATTTTATGCAGTGTTTTATGCAGTGTGCAAAAACGCAGCAGACGGGGAAAAAATGTTCTTTCCCACATTTTAAGAAATAGTCAACCCACAAAACAAAAAGACTGAGCGTTAAAATTTCAGGGACACCAGAGCCCCCTAAAAAGAAAATGTAACATTTATGGTGCATATCTGCTCTGTGGTTCTTAGTCAGAGGAAAAGAAAGAATGAGAAAGAGATTGATTGATTGATTCATTGATCTATTTATTGATCACGAAATAAACATATGCTATAAAAACATACATCTGACCCACCACAATCAAAAGGATAACCTTAAAATGATTACAGCTTGTTTCCATGCAGAGCCACGAGTTGTACAAAATGAAAGAGAGATAGAGACGCTGAGAGTGGAGTGTTAAATGTGGAGGTCTCTGGGGCATCCAATGTGTTCTCTGATGAAGTTTGTTACACGGGGTAACAAACTTCCAGACTTTCCACATCAGAGACCTTACACTCCATCGTCTCGACTGTCAGCCCCCATCCTACACCCCCCCTTGCATCACTACACAGCACGGTGAAATGCGCAAGCGTGTCACAAGGGGGGGAAAAGTGGGACTGAGTTACTACTCGGGCCCAAGGTGGAGGGGCCTTAATTATTTTATACTTTAGCTATTGAAAAATAGCAGATCTACAAGCTCACAGCGCGGCACCGAGTGCCGCGCTGTGAGCTTGTATATCTGCTATTTTTCAATAGTTAAAGTTAAATAGCTAAATGTGTCAAAACCCCTCCCCCTATGAAGAACATTCATGGGGGGCCCGCAAGTGAATCGTTGTACCCAGGGCCCAGAATTTGGTGCGACACCCCTGGAAATGTGAGTCCCCTGCGCTTTTGCATAATCTCCTTCCGACCCGCATCGGCTTTTTAGGACGCACTCCACCAACTTAAAGCCGGCATTTGTCAGCCTAATGACGAAATTTGTAAGGAGTTTAAATTCACTCCTCTCCCAGAGGTGTCAGAAAACACGCAGAGCTGTCGTTGTCACTTGGGGAGAGAGCAAGTGAGCTGCCGTGTGCGGCATGAAGTGTAATCACTTTATAGTTGGACGAGTTGAGGAGGCTTTGCAGAGCTACACTTGTGTGATGCTCAGTGAACCAGGGTAGGTCATGTTCTGTGCTTCTCAACAGGGATCATATTTTGACAGTAGACAATGAATATGTATAAAGTGCATGAGAATGAGCTGTATGTAGCACACTACTATAAGTCGAACACTGATCCTCCATTGACAACTCTGTATTTAGCACTTTAGCCCAGGGGTCTTCAACAGGGGGTCCGGGACCCCTAGGGGGTCCTAAAGAGTTTCTACAGGGGGTCCTCTAAATCAGATCTACAAGCTCACAATGCCTCACGCTGCAAGGCGTTGTGAGCTTGTAGATCGGCTATTTTTAGCAAAGAGGTTTGGTGTAGGGGGGAAAAGAGCAGACTAAGTACAGAGTAAAAGGTCAAGTTTATTAAGTATTGATGGTTCAAGTGGTTAAATATCTGAAAACACGTACATTAACATGAGTCCAAAATACACTGATGATTGTGCTGTCAAACAATTAAACTAAATGGATGGGGGTCCCTGCTTCATCTCTCTCTCAACTAAGGGGTCCCTGGCCTGAAAAGGTTGAAGCTTTAGCCCAAATATGGGCACACACATAGCGCACAAGCGCACTCGCTGCAGTTGCATGATCACTTTCTAATGCTCGCACATGCATCTGCACATGGATGCACTGGCAGCCAGGCACTTATTTTTCTTCTTTTTTTCGTTCTGCAACTGGCTTGCGGTGGAGAGAAGCCATGCAACGCAGGCTCTCACCATACATAAATAATTAAACCAGAAGGAATGTCATGGCTTTTTAGCAGGGTCAGCGCACAACCAGTAAGAGAGGTCGAGACAGGGAAGACCGTGCAGTGGAGGGCGGGGTGGGGGTGTGCGGAGTCAAGGTGGTCCCTGTGGTGTACAGACGGAAAGAAAGAAGTGCAGTGCATAGGGTAGGGGTGGAGTGGATGGATGGAGTGCATGGGGAAGGGGAGGGGTGGATGATTTTGAAAGGCAGGAGAGGAAGGTGAACGTAGATGGGATGAAGGGGTTTGGGGGTAGGGAGATTGGGTATTGGATGTTTTTACACCAGAGCTTGACTTGCGATGGATGATACAGACGTGCTATTTAAAAACTTCACACGTCCTGCCATTGGCAAGGCAGTAGATTTTCAGGGGATTTTCAGAACATTTAGATTGTATAGCTATGTTTGCTAGTTTCTGCAAAAAATAAGCTCTGTTCTCCAGAAAAGCAAAACAGGGAATGAAACTGGTCGAAAAAATGCATTTGCAGGACATTTGCAGGAAAAGAGCAGTAAATACTGAAGAGTTGAAGCGGCATGTCTGTTTATGATAATAAGTGAGGTGTGTGCGTGCGTGCATGCGTGCGTGTGTGTGTGCGTGTGCATGCCTGTGTGCGCGTGTGCTCGTACATGCGTGTGTGTGGGGCCTCATGTCAGACGACATGCCCACCCTGAGAGACAATCCTCAATGCAAATGCATGAGACAAATCAGACAATCTGCATATATACATGAGGGGGTTTCCCATGGGTCTGCGTGTGTCCCAGCTATGCATGTTGCATGTCGTGTGTATGTCAGTGGGTGTGGGGGTGTGCGTGTGCATGCCTATACAGTAGTAGCTGTCACTTTGGCTATGAAGCATTATTCAGTAATCCTGGGCGATTAACCCCTGTTAGAGCTTTGCTGCTATGTTAGGTACTGAGGAGAGACAAGCACACTGTGGACAACCCTGAAGGAAGACATTATGAACACACACACCTACAGTATGCATGCATGCACAGTACGCATGGGCAGAGATTAATATCCGGGAAATCACAAAAAATGTATGACTGACTCTGCTGTACTGTACATGCTCAAATATTTGACGTCATGCAAATTGAAGCATCCAAAACATCACATTGTTTCTCACTTCGTTGATGACGTGTGGGGGCAGTGCCGGGAGAATAGAAAGATGATCTCAGTTATCTGACAATATCCTGGAGCAGTGGTTTCAAAGTGGGGTTTGACCTGTGGGCACCAATGGCTGGTGAATGTGTCTGACTGATTGCGACCGTAGGTCGCATTTTGTTGCAACCGTCAGGTCGCAGTTACTATGAAAACCTCCACTGGCTGTCAGTCTGTCTGTCCTGTCCTGTCGGGTCACGTCACATCACGTCACACTTTTGGCCCTACCTTTATCTCCCGCACCGTTGCCCCTATCCATGCCAAACTTTGCACACACACTCCTTGGCTGCCAAAACCACAACCTCCACCCCCTATTTCTCACATGACCCTCTTCTAGCACCACCATGAGGTTGCTTTTTGCAGACAACATTATGCGACCTGACGGTCGCTTATCTTCCTATTAGGGAGTCTTATTGGTATGAAAACTTGCAGATCATGTCCGTTCGTCAGTTTGTAAATAAGTTCTTATTTATTAGTATCAGTGTCAGTATAGACAGACATGTTTGTCTTTCTGAAATGGACTTTACGTGAACTCTAGGCTGTTTTTTATAAATTATACTCATTTATACTGTAGGCTGTATCAGCAAGAGCGCACTGGGCTCTGTGTTTGGACCATGTGTGATACAGTATCTGGGCACATGCATGAGAGAGAGAGAGAGAGAGAGAGAGAGAGAGAGAGAGAGAGAGAGAGAGAGAGAGAGAGAGAGAGAGAGAGAGAGAGAGAGACGGCCGTGCATGCTTGTGGATGTGTGTGGCTGTGCATGTGTCTTTGATGTGAGTCCAGCACTGCTGACAGGCCTAGCTGCAGGCACTCCAGGAACACATCCAGATTCATGTGTGTTAACTGTATGCACATTGGTGTGTGTGTGTGTGTGTGTGTGTGTGTGTGTGTGTGTGTGTGTGTGTGTGTGTGTGTGTGTGTGTGTGTGTGTGTGTGTGTGTGTGTGTGTGTGTGTGTGTGTGTGTGCGTGCGTGCGTGCGTGCGTGCGTGCGTGCGTGCGTGCGTGCGTGCGTGCGTGCGTGCGTGCGTGCGTGCGTGCGTGCGTGCGTGCGTGCGTGCGTGCGTGCGTGCGTGCGTGCGTGCGTGCGTGCGTGCGTGTGTGTCCATAACATGAGCTTGTGCTTTAGATGTTTTGTTTACATACAGTACTGTACTGTATGTGCATTCATGTGGATGTCTCTGTGTGTGTGTGTGTGTGTGTGTGTGTGTGTGTGTGTGTGTGTGTGTGTGTGTGTGTGCATGTATGTGTGTGCATGTATGTTTATTGCGACCGTCAGGGAGCAGTTTACTATGAAAACCTCCACCGGCCGCCCGTCCGTCCGTCCGTCCGTCGGTCACACGTCACACGTCACACCTTTGCCCTGCTCATATCTCCGCATCAGTATGACATCACACCACATGTGTACACAAACCTTTGTGTACGTTGCTGTGGCAACAGTCTGTTGTTGCTGGTCTGTTAGTGTACGTTAGCAACCACCTTAGCAACCATGGTTTTACCCTAGCAACCAACTGTTTACCCTAGCAACCAACTGTTTACCATAGCAACCATGTTTTTTTACCCTAGCAACCAACTGTTTACCATAGCAACCAGATACGCAGAGCAGGGATCTCCATATATGGGCATAAACAGGTGACATCACACTGATGTCAGATACTCAGAGCAGGGATTTCTCCATAATATATGGGCATAAAAGGGATTCTGTTAGGGATCTCCATATATGGGCATAAAAGGGATTCTGTTAGGGATCTCCATATATGGGCATACAAGGGATTCTGTTAGGGATCTCCATATATGGGCATAAAAGGGATTCTGTTAGGGATCTCCATATATGGGCATAAAAGGGATTCTGTTAGGGATCTCCATATATGGGCATAAAAGGGATTCTGTTAGGGATCTCCATATATGGGCATAAAAGGGATTCTGTTAGCTGTTAGTGATCTCCATATATGGGCATAAAAGGGATGCTGTTAGGGATCTCCATATATGGGCATAAAAGGGATTCTGTTAGGGATCTCCATATATGGGCATGAAAGGGATTCTGTTAGGGATCTCCATATATGGGCATAAAAGGGATTGTATCCCAGATGATGCCCTGTTAGGAGATCCACACTAACAGAATCCATATATGGTCCTACCGACAGCTGCTATAAGCCAACCCTGGCGATAAGGTCTGAGTCGAAGAAATGCTTCTTTCCTGGCAAGAATTGCCCCTTTATACTGTAGGGCTCGTTTGTGTATTGTATGACATCACGCCACATCATCGGCTGA
The DNA here is from genome assembly GCF_963921795.1 of Nannobrachium achirus. Classification (NCBI taxonomy): domain Eukaryota; kingdom Metazoa; phylum Chordata; class Actinopteri; order Myctophiformes; family Myctophidae; genus Nannobrachium; species Nannobrachium achirus. The sequence continues at coordinate 30,072,541 of NC_137827.1, read as the reverse complement.
GGACTGTGTGATGTCATCATATCTCCATATATGGAGACATAAGTTGCTCATGCCCAAATATGGGCTGGTGAGGTCAGACTTAGTGTGATGCGTAGGTTATCTCCATATATGGAGATTCAACTTCAATGAGTAACCATGGCAAACTGTCAACTGCCCGTATGTCTTGATAATTGGTAAAACAAACTTTTGGCCTATTTGTGGAGATAAGCGACCAACGGTCGCTTATCTCCCGATTAGGGAGTCTTACTGGTCTACAACTGTTGCAAGGACTAGTTTGTGAAGTTACTGTATATTGTCACTGTCGGACAGAAACCTTGTATCTCCAAGTTTCAAATGTGTATGTTCTTTTTGTAAAGTAAAACCCTGCTTCATCACACAAGACTGTCACAAAAACTAGTGAAGATAGCAGATCTACAAGCACACAACGCCTCGCACCGCAAACAGTTTTGGACTGCATACAGCAGTGGTTCTCAACCTGTGGGTCGGGACCCCCAGATGATTAACTTAATGTGCAACATTGTTTTCTCACTCAACAGTAAACAAACCAACATAACATTTAAGTGCATAGAGGGTTTCTGCGCATTCCTAAAGTGACAATTTAAGGACTTTTTAATACCTCTAAAATGACAAATTAAACATTGGCCAAACTGTCAAATATTAGAGGCAGACATTTTGAAAATAGCAGATCTACATGCTCACAACGCCTCGCAACGCTATTTTCACATTAAAACCGTGTTATACAAAATGTAATGCCTCAACTCTTAGTTCTCATCAGGATGTTGGGGTCCCCTGTTAAAATATGGTTACAGTATTTTGGGGGTCGCGGCCTGAAAAGGTTGAGAACCACTGGCATACAGTACAAGGTTTCCACCCGACAACAACAATATAATTGAGTGTGATGTGCCTGCCCTCTCTGCTGTGTTGGTTCAGAACAGCCGTTCGCTGTGCATCATGCTCAGCCAGAGAATCAAACAGCTTCACCAACACCATGGACCAACACTATGCATACATGCATGTACACACCACACACATACTACATACTGTAGAACAGTGGTTCTCAACATGTGGGTCGGGACCCCCAGGAGGGTCCCCAAATTATTTTGAGGGGTCCCCAGATGATTAACTTATGTGCAACATTGTTTTCTCACTCAACAGTGAACAAACCAACATAAAGTTTAAGTGTATAGACGGTATCTGAACATTCATAAAGTGCCAATTTAAGGACTTTTTAATACCTCTAAAATGACAAATTAAACATTGACCACATTGGCAGAAATAGCAGATCTACATTCTCACAATGCCTCGCTTGCGAGGCTTTGTGAGCATGTAGATCTGCTATTTTCACAATAGAACCGTGCCATACAAAATGTAATGCTTCAACTCTTAGAGCTCGTCAGGGCGGGGGGTCCCCAGTTAAGATATGATTATTTTGGGGGTCGCGGCCTGAAAAGGTTGAGAACCACTGCTGTAGAAGATACTGTACCCAAAAAAAGACACAACAGGCAGACGACACACACACACACGCACACATGCATGCACGTCGCACACACACACTCACAGGACACATGCACACACAAATGCACATTGTTTCATATCTAAAAATAGCAGTTTTTTCTGAACCATCTCTGTCCTTCCCTCTAGATCCCTTGCGCACGCATGCACGCACACGCACGCATGCACGCTCACACACACACCGTCTTTCTCCCACACAGAGGCCCTCTCAGAGGAGCAGAGGAGTCAATTCAGGGTGCAGATGGCAGCCTGTGTGTGAGACAAGAGCCTCCATGCTCTCAGCTTGGTAAACTGGGAATGCAGCTCATTGACATGCAGGGAGCCTCTCCTCTCCCTCTTGTCCGCGAGAGAGCAGGAGAGCAAGCTTGCATCAGGATGGAGAGAGCTGCTGGGAGACACGTTTACACACGCTAATGTGGAAAAAACTTGTATGTCCAAAAAGGTACTTCAGGAAAAGGGGAAAAGAACCTGCATTCCGCGTAGTTAT
>NC_137827.1:30043042-30065542 GCF_963921795.1 Nannobrachium achirus | reverse complement strand
GCTATATTAGAGTTTGAGTAATGATTGATGCTATGCTGCTGCTGCTGGCTAACACTGTTTGGGCTAGCGTTGTGGACACATTGTATGGGTCCTGAAAATAGCAGATCTAGAAATTCACAACGCAGCGCGAAGCAACTCGTTGTGAGCTTGTAGATCGGCTATTTTCACATCTACTTGTTTGGGTTTAGTTTCTCTTGGTTCACGGGCTAAAACGTTTGGGAAGCAATACCATCATGCTTGCTGTAGTAGACAGAGTGGTGTAAAATTAAGTAGATTAACTGAAAAGCTTTTGGAACTGAATGATTATATGATACTGGTGTTGTCTGTCTGTTGGAGTGTTGGTACCAAGAATTCCATCTACTATAGACTATCTTGCTGGCTGGTGCATGTGGAGAGAGGCAAAGGGAAAGTGTTGTGTGCCGTTCCCGATTGTTTAGCAAAAAAATAAACCGCGGAAACCTTTATTGTTTATGTCGGACTTCTGCGTTGTTTGCGGCGTGAGTTTCGGTGCTATAATCAAATGGTTTGCGGATTCGGAATCACAAGAATCTTAGCTTTAAAATGGTATACAGCTTGCAAAGAAATAAACCGCGGAAACCCGAAATAAAACTCGATCAAATCCGCGAAAAACCGCCATTTTTCGCGCAGCGCGCTGAGACGTGCACGCGCGCGTGAGCCCCCCCCCCATGTCAACCCACCCACTCTGTAAGAGGCTATAACGCCCCTGCATTCTCCTAAACAAAAACGGGCAGATTCCATTGTCCTCTAGTGGTTTGCCACTTTCAAAAAAAGAACATATTTTTTCATCACATCCCTCTCTCTTTCTCCCTGACTCACAATCTGGTCTTTCATGGTGTGAAATGGAGTGGTGGCTCCGGTGTAGCACAGTGATGTGATGTGTTGCCTAAAGTGGGAGATTTTTGTAGTCACAGATAATCTGCTTTTGTGAAGTGTTGCTTTTGTTTGTTTTTTGCCCAGTTAAGCTTTGGGAGATAGAGTCTCATAACTTTTTGATTCTCAATAGCTGTGGCTCTGGCTATTCTACTGAGTAATTTAGGAGATGATGGATTTTGGCATTCAGTAGAAGAAGAAAAAAACACTGATCTCAAACATCAATGCCCTAAAACAATTGCCAACGGGAAACCAAGCTCCAAGGGGTGTGGGCGAAAAAACAATGTTGTGTACAGTATGTGAGCCTAATCTGTGCACTGCATTGGTAATCCTACAGTAAGAGAATACTGCAAGCTGCCACGTATAGGACAATAGAGTAGCCAGCTCCATGGCAAATTGAAATAGTTTTGGTGGCCGAGGCCTGGATTTAGTCATATAACCAAAGATATATTGTACATCTCATTCATTACAGAAATATAAAGCCCTTTAGTTATCTTTAGCCATCTGAGGTATGTTCAGACACAACTTGACCTGATCCGATTGTTGCAACCAAATTGTTGCGTCGCAGTTTAGCATGTGAAACGGCACATACTGACTCCGTCCGTCTGGGCGTGTACACTTTTTTACGGTCTATGGGTTTGCCACTCTGACATCATGCTCTGACATCACGCTCTGGCTTCACTGTGATGTCACACTAACAGAATCCCTTTTTTGCCCATATATGGAGTTCCCTGACGTCATCAATCATATGGGAATGCCCATATATGGAAGCCACATTGGCCACATACTGTACCACACTAACAGAATCCATACAGTATGGCCAAGACAGCCCATATCTGTGTGGCTGGTTCTACAGACAAGGATCTCCATGTATGGGCATAAAAGGGTACGATGTCAGATGTCATAGACATCATAGGACTTTCACATAACTAATAACTGAGTAAGCATGGTTGGGCTCTCACAGCATATCTCCTTATACAGCACATGGATCTCCATATATGGGTACCATGCAGAGGTCTCCATATATGGGTAACTGGTCTGATATACATCACTGGCCAAGACATGGCGCGACCTCGCTTGTCGCCCTGAGGCGTCTTACTAGTAGATACTGTACAGTCAGGTAATAGGTATAGGAGGTAATATTAGCATCAATCAATCTATTTTCACATATACGGTATGTAATCAGCTACAGCAACTGACTGACTGACTGACTGACTGACTGACTGACTGACTGACTGACTGACTGATTGATTCATTGATTGAATACTTTATTAGTCAGAAATGTAAACAGCATGATGTACAGTCAGCCATTTAGCCTAAAAGGATAACACATAAAAGTCCTGGGGACTTGTTTCCTTCAGAAGAGTTCTGGTCAGAACAGAGAGCAAGCCAGCTCATAGGAGCAGTGAGACATGTTAGATGTGGCAGGAGGGGGGATTTAGGTTCCATTCTAAACTTCAAAATTGGATGTCTATTGTCTTAAGATACTACAGTACAGTATGTCCAACCACCAACTAAGTAGAATTAAAAATACCCAATGAGGTGTTAATCAGCTGCATCTTTCATCAGCCATTTCTGATACTTTCGGAATACATTTCCACCGGCAGTGCATTTGTCCACCAACCTAATATGACCTGACAGAACATATGTTATCCCATTAGAATTATAGCAAATTATAGCATATGTGTCCATTCATAATGTAGGCCACCACATGCACAAACCCAAGGCAAAATTGAGTCTGAAATGCTAATGTAGACTACAAACACATACGAATATAAAGTGTACAGTATTTCCCCTCCCAGACACAAATCATTGAAACAAAATAGTTTGTAAGCTTGATTTAATACTAATCCATATTTTACACATTGGTAATGAAGAGTGATGTATGATCAGTAGCCGAGTAGTAATGCATAAAAAAACACATTGATGTATTCAGATGTTCAATCTTGATCAGGATGTCCTCATGCCATTATTTTTATGGTAATGTTTGGGAGTAAGGCGTGAGTCTGAATTGCATTTCTGTATTATACCGGACATAAGCACAGTGCAGTGTGGAATACCAACTACTGTATTAGAAACAGAGGACAGAAAAGGACATACTGTAGTAGAGCACTGCAAATATGTGTTTTAACAGAAACAAATCAGGATAAAGGACCGTTGATTGAAATAATAGGATTTCAGTCCAATGGGAAATCTTTCTGACTATTGGGCTTTTGGAATATGGACTGTCGGACCAATGGGCAAGCCCCAACACGATCATGTGAGCACGGGAAGGAGGCTTGGAAAGTAATGCAATTCAAAGCGATTTGTGCGTAAGTAAATCCCCAGTGTTCATTTATCCACTTGTATCCACCAAATGCAAATGAACACATTAAATTAACATGTTATTGTACAGGTTGCAAGCTTGAATGTAATAGACATTGTCCACACTCCTTGAAGTTGATCCCAGACAGAAGAATGCAGGTAAGGATGGAGGGAGGTTCGTTGTGAGCTTTTAGTTTGACTATTTTTGGCGTGCAATACAGTTGTACACCAAAATATAAATCAGCCTGAAGGGACACCAAAATATAAATCAGCCTGAAGGGAAAGAAAAATGGTTGAGCGTGACATGTGGAGAACACACAGTGCACACTAATGTCTAATGGAAACAGGCTTGTTTCTATGCCTGCTGCTTTCAAAAGAGCCACAGTATATGTACTGTAAACCCAGCTTTAATCCTCTGCAGGTGCACAAACACGAGGCACACACAGAAAATAGAAAAATGGGGAATGGAAAAAACAGGTGATGTGTGTGTGTGTATGCGTGCGCGTGTGTGCGTGTGTGCGTGTGTGCGTGCGTGTGTGTGTGTGTGTGTGTGTGTGTGTGTGTGTGTGTGTGGGTGTGTGTGTGTGTGTGTGTGTGTGGGTTGGGGTGCTTAATGAATGGGCACCATGGCAACTCTCTTGAGGTAAAGTGATTGGATATTACGTAATACTACTCCATTGGCAGTCACTCAATCTCTTATCATTCAGTAACAAGCAGCAATTTATTCTTTTCACTATGATTCAACTGGGCCATTTGTACTTAATCGTGTCATTACTCATTCTCAATTTCAATCTGGATATCTCAGCTTGTGAATCACTACAGGATTTAACCAGGGGCATGGCTACATTTCATTAAGTCACCGTGGGCAGAAATGGACTTTCATGTTTGTGATTTTAAAAACAATAATTTCAAAAGTCTATTAAAGCCTCTGTTTCCAAAATGAGCTGGTCTAATCTGTATTTCTGATGTCCAGGTCCTTGCTAAAGTAGTGTTATGTGCTAAGCTGTAGATTTGCATTTAACTTATCAATCATATTGAAGGCTTCATGTCACAGCTAAATATGAACCTGTCATGCTGGTTGATTATTGATTTGGAATTTCAAAAGCAGATTGTGTGAGCTACCTGTCTGTGTGACATCATGAGACTGGCGAGCAGGAGAACACGCATCATGTCTGATGGGATACACCTGGGACAGATTCACAGTTTGACAAACGGGTGAGGACGTGATGGAGCATGGAATGGCACGGGAGTGCTTAGTGAGTAATGGACACTTTTGTGGCATATTGATATGCTGTGTTACACTGTTATTTGGACCCCTCTTGCCCCTTTATTCTCATGTTATTGAGTTATTGTCTGCGTGTGAAACTGAACGGTTGTTAAGTGGAACGACACCGACAGTAACAGCTAGCGTCGGCAACCAAGAGACGGTGCTTTCCGGGCCCAAGAGATGGACTGAGCACTGGGCCAGATGGACACTCTCAGAGCAGCGAGTATCAGAACCGGGAGTGCCAGCTCAGCCATGATAAACCGGTATGTAGTCACTATATCTGTAATTTGTTAAGGGATTTGTACACAGTTAAGGGAAATTAAGTTTGTAAAACTGCAGTGCTAGAAGGTCTGCCGTGGCTGAATGAGAGTGGCTGTAGATGGATGGGTAGGGAGGCCATCTGGGAATGGGAAGGTCATTGGTTCACTCACCGACTCACCTAGTAGTGTTTAAATATACCCGACACTTAACCCCCCCTACCTGCTCCCTGGGCACTAACTGAACCCACTGCAGCTGGAAAGCCCTACAGATGCAGCCCAGTGCATCGTATGAGGTGAGCTTCCCTCTAAAGATGGGATTTATGGTTCTTTGAAATGAGCCGGATCTCTATAGTGGGATCCATTCCTTTCAAAGAGCTGTTCAAAAGACTGGCTCATTTTAGTTACTAGTTACTTTGTAGATTCTGATTACAAATTACTTCAACCCTATATACATTTTGGCCATTTGAAAATAGACGATCCACAGTAGGAACGGCTCCCTACTGTGAACCGGATCCCATCGTTCATTTCAAAGAGCCGTTCAAAAGACTTGATTCGTTTGCGAACGTCCCATCTCTACTTCCCTCCCTCCAGAGAACGAGAAGCTGTGTGTAGTCAAAGCAGAGTGAATCATCAAGGACACTCAGTCACCACCCCAGACACAATCTGTTTGAGCCACTACTGCGTCCAGAGTCAGGCAAGTGCTAGTGGTGAAAAAAAAATAACTTCCGGGAACTCAGATTAGGCAAGCGCTACCGATGTATCCAAAGCCATAATGTAACACCAGATATGTGAACAGTTTCCACTTAGCTACTCTCCTGATGACACAGGCCACTACAGATAACTTTTTCTGTTAACATACTGTTTAAGATTCCAGGTGCGCTCTGCTGCTGCTGCACTGGCTTTTGGAACAATGCCAGCCCATTATTATGCAATACAGGTTGTACCCATTGTCACCCGTAGGTTCTTGAGATACCTGAAGGAAACATATGCACACACACACACACTCAGAGATTTGTGTAATTTAAAGATAGGTTAAGTCTGAATTTACCGTCACAGTAGCTTAAAAGCGAAATTACTTTTATACCTAAATAAAGTGTTGATAGCACTTCAGGATCAATTAACGGTATATCATATCTTATCTACATCAGCAGTGCATCTAGTTATATGGCCATGAAAATGTATAATGTGTACAGTATGTATGTGTACGCAATGCATGCATGCATGCATGCGTATGATTCAGTGCACATGTACAGTATTTGTACTGTATATTGCAGGCCTCCATGTGTATGTGTGTGTGTTAGTGCAGGGGATTGTTTTCATTGTGAAACAGCCCCTGGCTGCAGCTCTGAGAAAGGGAAGCTATAACAGGGAGATGACGCGGGTGGCATACCTGCCACAGCTGAGCTCCAGCACTAATTAACAAACAGTTAATCAAATAGACACCAGTCAATTCAATTCAATTCAATTCAATTCAATTCAATTTTATTAAAGTGTCAAATCATAACAAGTTATCTCAAGACACTTTACAAAGGCTAAAGAGCCATGAGAGAGAGAGAGGAGAGAGGGAGAAACAAGGGAGAGACAAGGGAAAGACAACAAGGGGCACACGCACACACATACACAGGTCCCGCATGCGTATGTACAAGAACGAACGAACGAACGCACACACACACACACAGGCGCTGTATGCGCACGCGTGTGTAGGGGTAGGGGAAGGGGAGGGGAGGGGGAGGTAAGGGTAGGGGGGGTGGGGGGAGGAGAGAGAGAACCCGAGCAGAACCTGTACCTGTGAGGTACCCCCCCGAGAGAACTCGAGTGGATACCTCACAGGCCCGGGGCCCCCACCCTGAGCAAGCAATTTGCTACAATGGTAACGAAAAACCCCCTCTTAAGGAGGAGGAAACGTCAGGCAGATCCTGACTCTGGGGTGAACAGCCGTGCTGCCTCGACCGAGTCGGGGGGACAGTAAGGAACAAAGAGAGAACAAGAGATAGACACAGAGAGATCCAGGCAGGTCCACAGGTGTGCTTCATGGAGGCCTGGTCCGGGGTCACACTCTTGGTCTGCAGCTGAGTAGTCGGGTTTTAGTAGCAATCCCAGCAGCTGAGTTGTCGAGTTTTAGGTATTTAGGTTGTCGAGTTTCCAGGAACTGGAACTGTGGAGTGGGAGACAGAAAAGAAACTCCGGGGATGATCCCCGGAGTTCGAATTAGTGGCAGGCCTTATAATGGCAGGCACAGTGCTAGTTACAATTGCAATGATGTGACACAAACCCACACAACCAAAAGGGGGAAGAGAGGGAGGAGGGTTCCCCCTCCCCTCTGACCCATTATTCAGCCCAACCCAGTGACTTTGTAGGTTGGGATTAGGAGTGACTGTACGCTGTCTCACAGAGCCACGGCCTTTTGTCAGCCCGGCCACTGGTCCCAACATGCACCCGGACAGCCTGAGGGAGGTAATTTAGTCAGCAACGAACGAACGAACAAACGAAGCAACGAGCGAAGCAACGAACGAACAAGCGAACGAAGCAACGAGCGAAGCAACGAATGAACGAACGAACGAAGCAACGAACGAACGAACGAAGCAACGAACGAACGAACGAACGAAGCAGCGAACGAACGAAGCAACGAACAAGCGAAGCAACGAACGAACGAACGAACGAACGAAGCAACGAACGAACGAACGAAGCAACGGTCTGTACTTAAGGGGACGAAGGCTCCGGAGAGCCTGCGACGCCCCAGCCGCGGAGGAGCGAGTCCTCCGAATTGATCGACACAAAGCAACGAACGAACAAACGAAGCAGCGAACGAACAAGCGACGAACGAACGCACGAACGAACGAACGAACGAACGAACGAACCTAATTATAGGCTTTATCATAGAGAAACGTTTTTAATCTAGTCTTAAAAACACAAAGTGTGTCTGCCACACGGACAGAGACTGGGAGGAGGTTCCACAACTGAGGTGCCTGATACTTAAAAGCTCTGGCTCCTGTTCTGGCCTTAGGTATTTTTTTGGGAATGACAAGCATGTTTTCATATTGTGGACGCACCGGTCACCAGTGACAGGAGATGCTCCAGAGCTGTGAAAAAATGAGTCTAACCAAGGAAGGCACGTAGGTAGTTATAGGTAGTTATAGTAGGAACGTTAGTTAGGTTGGTAGGTACTGTAGGTAGGTAGGAACGTACAGTAGGTAGGTATAGGTAGGCAGGAAGGAATTGGTATTTGGTATTTTTATAAGTTGACATGAGTTGGCCTATCCCACTGTCCTCATCCGCTTTAACACTTAGCAGGCATGGCACTGTGTGTGTGTGTGTGTGTGTGTGTGTGTGTGTGTGTGTGTGTGTGTGTGTGTGTGTGTGTGTGTGTGTGTGTGTGTGTGTGTGTGTGTGTGTGTGTGTGTGTGTGTGTGTGTGTGTGTGTGTGTGTGTGTGCGCGCATGCGTGCGTGCATGCGTGCGTGTTAAACTATTACTCAGGGTTTAACAGTGTGTATGTGCAATTGTGCATATGCCCACACTACACCCGGTACAGTGTGTCACGGTGGTGAGGTCAAGACAAACACAGGCTCATGTCCACTGTAATGGACCAGTGACACTACTGCCACCTCACACAAACAGCAAAAAGGAGGTCAGTGCATTTGGGAGTCCATCACACAGGTATTACTCACACAACCTGATGTCCTGAACGTTGCAGTAGGTGTTAAAAGCCTTTGGATTGAACAAAGAAACCTAACAATAACTCGGTGAATTAGCCAGCTGGTCTACAACACTGGTTCCCCCATTTGGGATCCTGAGGCCCCCAGGGGTCCTTGAGGGAGTCCCCTAGCTACATTATTGATTGTTACAGTAGGAACCAAATGGACCCTTGAGGCCCGTTGTACACTCTTAAATTAATAACATTGTAGATTGGGGTCTGAGAATCACTGGTCTGTACATTCTTATTTATACACGTGTTTGACGTGTACACATGGAGGTGGGGCTGATATTGTGAAAAAAGGGGAAAGAAGTGTGTATATTATACAGTACATACTATGTACTGTGTGTGTGTGTGTGTGTGTGTGTGTGTGTGTGTGTGTGTGTGTGTGTGTGTGTGTGTGTGTGTGTGTGTGTGTGTGTGTGTGTGTGTGTGTGTGTGTGTGTGTGTGTGTGTGTCCTTTTTCCGCTCAACTGTACTAAACGTTGTTCACCTTCAGCAAACAAACTTTACAGTATTACCCGTATTGCTTCCAAGATCATCATACTTCCCACACCCACACTTGCTGATATGAACAATAGGGCCATCACACACTTACAGTAGCACTTTCAAAAACAAAGACACTGATCATCCACTGTATCGCTACTTCGACCTGATGCCATCAGGACGAAGATGCAGAACCCTTAGCCATCGTTGCACTAAACAAACTGCCTCGCCCCCGTCGATAGGATGATTTTCTGTGTACAGTAGGGGCCTCATGATTTGTCTTTGTGATACAGTATATTGCTTTGTGTTATGGTTGTTGTTTTTGAACAGACTTGTGACAATAAAGATTATTATTAACTGACATGGTACTGAACCTATCAAAGCCACAATATATTTTTTAGTTTCAAAATAAATAAATAAAATAATATTCTCACTGCTGGTGCAAACAAACTGCTGTGCCAAAATAACTAGGAATGTTGGCAGATTTGGGGAAATAGGAGATGCATGGAGTTTGGTTTCGCTCCGGGCCTTTCATTAAAAACAACTTTGTGAGCCAAAACGTACTCCTTTGCGAGCACGGCTGCATCGTCCAAATTAATCACTCTCACCTGTATCCTCTCTTTCTCTAACTTGGAAACTCAGGCAGCCGCTTTTGGTTAAACTTTCAAGGATTTCGTGCTCCTTCAAAAGTGCAGACGGTTCATTCTACTTTACCTCCTGAGTCTGTCTGTTCTGCCAAACTTAACTCACTGCCCGGCAATACGGTAGCTATATTTGCCTCACTTGCTACATAGCCACAGACAGCGGAGGCAACCATGCAAGGTACCACCCTAGGTACCACCCTGCTCACCTGGAGCAGTTGGGGGCTCAGTTTCTTGCACTAACCCAGGGGTAGCTAAGCCAGGGATCGAATCGGGAACCTTCTGAAAGTGGTGTAACAAAGTACATTTACTTAAGTACTGTTCTTTTTTTGTACAGTACAATTTGAGGTATTTGTATATTGTACTTTTACTCCACTACATTTATTTGAAAACTTTTGTTACTAGTTACTTAGCAGAAATACATTATTACATTATAAAGCATACAATGTATGCTTTATAATGTAATACTTTACATAATGTAGTAATTTAGTGGTTAATGTATGCCATACATTAACCACTTGCTCTATTTTATACCTACGTTATTTGAAAATAGCCGATTTACAAGCTCACAACGCATCACGATGCGACACATTGTGAGCTTGTAGATCTTCTATAAAAAAAAGTAGTACTTTTACTTTTGGTACTTTAATTACATTTTGATACCAATACTTTTGCACTTTTACTCAAGTCAATTTTGAATTAGGGACTTTTACTTGTAACAGAGTATTTCTACATTGCAGTATTGATACTTTTACTTAAGTAAAATATTGGGGTACTTTTTCCACTCACTTCTGATTACCCAAGCGGCCGCTCTACCTCCTGACGAGAATGCATCTCATTCAAGACCTACTGTAACTATCTGTTGGTCACTGCAGACAAACGAATATATGGCATTTTGGTGAAGATAAATTCACGTAGAGTACAGTATATACGCTCTTAATCTATATTCGACCCCAGGCCATTCTGGGATCTTGTATCTTGAAGTAGTGTTATCTCCTTCCTACTAATCATGACAAAACAAAAAACTAAATGTAATACTAAACCTATAGGGGAACTAAGGGAAAGAAAAATCATTATGTCACAATTTGGCTCTTTAACTGCAACACAGAAACACAACCAGTAAGACTCCCTAATCGGGAGATAAGCGACCGTAGGTGGCTTATCTCCACAAATAGGGCAAAAATGTGTTTTTCCAAAATCTTCCTGATCCATGTTGATGACATGAGTGTAGACATGCTGTGTAGTGATATTCGTGATTTTAGGGCAAAAACTGTAGGAGCAGTGTCCAAAAATGTGTTTTAAAAATCGGCCTGAAGGTGGCGCTAGAATAGGGCCATGTGAGAAATGAGGGGTGGGGTCTCCGCGTTGCCTTGGCGGACGAATAGGTACCGGCCCCGGCTCTCCCGGACGCTCCTAGCCCGAGTTACGGCATTTTATGTGCGCTGCAGTGGCAGGGGGTCCTCCACTGGGGGCGCCACCACTTTTGCATCCGTTCTGGAGCACCAGGAGTCGGTGGTCTCGGGGAATTCCCCGTGAGCAGCCCCGTTGGGGTGGTCATTTGGTCATTTTTGCACATTTGGTCATTTTTTACATCTGGGGGTCCCCCAGGGACCCGGGGGTCCTTGGAGGTTGTAGTTTGGCAGGCAAGGAGTGTGTGTGTAAAATCTGGCATGGATCGGGTCAACGGGTGTGGAGATATAAGCAGGGAAAAAGTGTGACGTGTGACGTGTGAGCACATTTGGTCATTTTTTACATCTGGGGCTCCGGGGGTCCTTGGAGGTTGTAGTTTGGCAGTCAAGGAGTGTGTGTGCAAAATTTGGCATGGATGGGGGCAACGGTTGTGGAGATATGAGCAGGGCAAAAGTGTGACGGACGGACTGACTGACTCACTCACTCACCCACGGACAGCCGGTGGAGGTTTTGGTAGTAAATGCGACCTACGGTCGCAATAAAATGCACTCATAAAACAAGGACTGGTTATTGGAAAGGAAACAGAAGAGGCTAAACCTTTTGGTGGTGTGACCATATAAATTAACATTCACACATGCACACACAGGGACACAAATTCTCATATGTCCCACTGCTTGGGCGGTACCCCGCCCTCTCCTTCTTCTTGCCCCATGTCATCCAGATCACCAAAACAGCCTGCTTCTACTGTACCTCCAAAACATTACCCGCCTCTGGTCTAAACTATCATTTATTGCTGTAGAAAACTCATTCATGCCTTTATTACATCCAGACTTGATTACTAAAAAAGCCTCCTTTAGGGCACCATCACCAAATCCTTAACAAACTATACATTAGGTATAAAATGTCACTGCCTGCCCAGTGCCCACTCCAGAGATCACGTCGCACCAGTTTTCAAAAAAGAAAAACACATACGGTTGACCGGAGTCCCTCAGGGCTCAATACTTAGTTGGGTCAAAAGGGGCACTTCCGTGACCGTGGAGAGCGAAGGTCCGTTTCTCAATGGATTTGTCATCTAGGAGGGTTATTAAACAAATTTGGCCGGGGTGTATTTTTTAAAATGGCTGGGAAAATGTTTGACAGCTAGGGTAATTTTCAGTCTCATTCACCTACACTATAAAGGAAAAAAAATGCCTACCCAAAAATCTGCTTTAAGTGGGATGTGAGGGGTCAAACTAGGGGTTTTTAATTATTCTGAATCCATTGCAAGCATTTGTTTTGCATGAAAAACATTCCTTGGGCTAAAAACGGACCCTAAAAGACTGTGAAAATTGATGACTCATCACTAAACCATAGTGTTGTTGGCCGTTTTTTAGCCCAAGGAATGTTTTTCATGCAAAACAAATGCTTGCAATGGATTCAGAATAATTAAAAAACCCTAGTTTGACCCCTCACATCCCACTTAAAGCAGATTTTTTGATAGTAATTTTTTCCTTTATAGTGTAGTGTATATAGTAAGTGAATGACTCCCAAAAAAACTGCTTTAAGTGGGATGTGAGGGGTCAAACTAGGGTTTTTTAATTATTCTGAATTCTTGCATGAGTTTTTTTTTCTCCGGGTGTTTTGCCTTGATGGGACTCACTTTTCTCCGGGTGTTTCGCCTTGATGGGACTCACTTTTCTCCGGGTGTTTTGCCTTGATGGGACTCACTTTTCTCCGGGTGTTTAGCCTTGATGGGACTCAGTTTTTTCCAGGTGTTCCGCCTTGATTTTGGGACTCACTTTTTGGGGATATTTTGGTATTTTGGGACTCACTTTTCTCTGGGTGTTTCGCTTTGATGGGACTCACTTTTCTCCGGGTGTTTCGTCTTGATGGGACTCACCTTTTTCCAGGTGTTTCGCCTTGATTTTGGGAATCACTTTTCTCCGGGTGTTTCGTCTTAATGGGACTCACCTTTTTCCATGTGTTTCGCCTTGATTTTAGGACTCACTTTTTTAGGTAGCCGAACCAACCTTGCAAAACGTAGTACATTTGCTCATTTCTGCGAATGTTCCCCCCAGAATAAGGATGCTTGGGTTAAGGCTAAAATCCTGTTTTAATATAATCATTTTGCCTACTTTTTAGCATTTATTGGGTGTCATGGTCAGTATCATGTCATTCAAAGTTCAGAGGAGTGTATGTAGCACACACCAAACCTTTTGAGGTGCGGCTGCAAGTGCAGAACTAGGAGGAGATATACCCGCATGCACGTATATAGCTTCAGTAATGACTTTATTTTAATAGTGGACAAGAGAGATTAAAAACCTAAACCTGGGAGGATTATGATAGTCCGACGTATCATTACTCCGACAACGTGGCTACGCGTGCGGTTAGGATTAGAGATAGACTGCCTTCCTCAGGGTATGTACCCTAATAGTACCACTTTTTCAAAACTACAGTACAGACATCTGCAGGATCCCAGGACTACCATAACATTTTTGATATGTTTGGAAATAGGTCAAACATTTACCGTTTTGCCAGATGGTAAGTTTATGTGACTGCATCCTGGAGCTACAGCGGGAGGGGAGGGGGGGGGGGGGGGGGGGGATTCACAGATGTGGCTAGGGAGCCACGCAGAGTGATAATTGACATATTCCAAATATGGCGACTGATTGTGGGAGAGACTTTCAGTGGAGTTCGAGTGTTGCATCCCGACCACTAAAGACCTTATCTCTCGAGAACAGACTCTGATAAAATCAATGAAAAGGAACAAAACAGAGAGGGCGTTCCCTTTTATTTGACGATGGTTAGCCAGACTGCTAAAGACCTGGCGGTAAACTATCTCCACTGCATTTGAAGCCCACTTCCTGAATCTCTTACGGGTGCAGTTCCCATTAATGGTCCAACAGATGTCGCTTTTTTACGTCCTGCAGGCTCCATAAGGATTTCCTCTCAATTCAAGTGAATGAGTTTTTTTCCCGATTTTACACTTGATTTTATTATGTTAGTAAACATTTTCAAAAACACTCGCAAGTCTTTTTTAAATCATCATGATTATTTCTTTGGTAAAGTATAATCTATCTATCTATCTACACAGTATCGATCGCTCTCTCGCACTCTCTCTGTCTGTTTGTAATTTCCAGGAATGTGTGCGTGTGTCTGTCTGTCTGTGCTGGTTTTTGCCCAAATATGGAGATAAGTCTGACTAGAGACTATTTGTCTAGACACCATGATGATTTTAAATTACACTCATAAACAATGTAAATGATGCCCTATTTTCCACAACACAGCAAATGAGTAAACAGCAGGGAAATCTGTATCACCAGCCAAATCCCCATGCAAAAGCAGAGCTCCACCCCAGCTCCGTTGAATTATGCAACATCAGATCATCCAAATGTTTTTTTTTTTTTTAGAATTTCACTCTCTCCTCTTGTAGGAGTAAACAACACTGCATGATTTATCGAACGCTAGCAAACAGCTATGGCTGATGTAGGTTTCTGATGGGGACTGAGGGAAATGCATGAAGACATTTGGGTGCTGATGGCTGCATGACATTTGACGGTATACAGAACACTCCTATCAAGAGGTGATATCCCTAAATGACGAGGCCATGCAGCTGTGTGAGAGAGAGAAAGAGACACATTCCCCATTTCCGATTCATTCCTCTCTCTGTCTTTCTCTGTTACTTCTCTCTTGTCCGTCAATCGTGGTCTCTCATACTCTCTTTCTCAACTGTCTGCTAACATGTGCTCCCTCTCTCTCTCTCTCTCTCTTTCTCACACACACTCTCCTATTCATCTCAGATTTTCCCCACATACCTCTCCCTACGTATCCTTTGTTCTTATCATCCATGGACTTCCAGGATGGCGTAATTGAT
The DNA here is from genome assembly GCF_963921795.1 of Nannobrachium achirus. Classification (NCBI taxonomy): domain Eukaryota; kingdom Metazoa; phylum Chordata; class Actinopteri; order Myctophiformes; family Myctophidae; genus Nannobrachium; species Nannobrachium achirus. The sequence goes on along the minus strand of NC_137827.1, from coordinate 30,050,737 downwards.
TGATTGAGTATTTTATTAGACAAAAGTGGAGAACATAAGTATAGTCAATACATTAAAATAATGTAGTACAGTACAAGTGCAGTCACACCCAGCCCAAATAAGTCTTTTTACAGTCTTTTTTGCGTCGGAAGTCCCCTAGGTATTCAACTCATGGATATAACAAATAATTGAAAAAACTCAAATAAAATCATCACAATTTTACAAAACAGTATATGTGCAGGGTAGGGGAGACAAGGGGGTGGGGCAAAGGTAAGGGGGGGTAAGGGGGGGCTCACTTCTCGCCTGTCTATGGGAGAAGTGATAACTACCTCTGCCTCTGGCCTCCTGAAAGATGATTTTTCAGGGCAGTCTTGAAGGAAGCCAGCGAGCTACATGTTTTAAGGGAAGTAGTCAAGGAATTCCACACTTGGGTGGCACTTGGTAATGACGTATAGATGTGATGTGATGTATTGCAGGGTTCATGAATGTTTAAGCAGACATTTCACACTCTAGTTCAGTCATGTGAGGGTTCAGTTAAATGGTGAGGTTCACTGAACATTTTTGACAGAAAATGTTTTGCGTGCATATATTCTGTATTAAATACATCCTACATCCATGTCCTCTCAATATTATTAAATATTAGTCCGGGAAAAATGGGGGTGAACGTGGATTCGCCTGTAAAAGTTTTTTTCTCAACTGATTCTTGTAGCTTGGGGTCACCTCTTAAGGATTCAAGAGGATGACCAGTGATATCCATTGAGCATTTTTTATTATTAACCCCTTAATGCCTGAAACATGGGCTCCCATTGACTTTCTATACAGGAGGAAAATACCCAGAAAAAGATTATTTTTCGGGGTATTTAAGGAGGATCTGAGGGGTCTAACTAGGGGTTTGTCATGATGCTGAATCCATTGCAGGCATTTGTTTTGCACAAAAAACATTCCGTGGGCTAGAAATAGCCTCAGAAAACAATACACGTATGGGTGAGTATTCATGTTAGTCGGAGGCCTTAGGGTTTTTTTTCTCGTGCTAATCAGTCTAAAAGTGCAACATTTTGCACAGATGTAGCTCAGGGTATGCTCTAATGATTTAGCTAGGTCGGCGACCTTCGGGGTCACCACAACACCCACAAAACTCTGAAAAGTGATGACTCATCACTTTTCATCACTAAAGTCGATGGGAGCCCAACTTGATTTGGCCGCTGTGGCGACCCCGAATGTCGCAGACTCGGGCGCCCTAGCTAAATCATTAGAGCAAGCCCTGAGCTACATCTGTGCAAAATTTTGCACTTTTAGACTGATTAGCACGAGAAAAAAAAACCCTAAGGCCTCCGACTAACATGAATACTCACCCATACGTGTATTGTTTTCTGAGGCTATTTCTAGCCCACGGAATGTTTTTTGTGCAAAACAAATGCCTGCAATGGATTCAGCATCATGACAAACCCCTAGTTAGACCCCTCAGATCCTCCTTAAATACCCAGAAAAATAATCTTTTTCTGGGTATTTTCCTCCTGTATAGAAAGTCAATGGGAGCCCATGTTTCAGGCATTAAGGGGTTAATAATAAAAAATGCTCAATGGATATCACTGGTCATCCTCTTGAATCCTTAAGAGGTGACCCCAAGCTACAAGAATCAGTTGAGAAAAAAACTTTTACCGACGAAACCACGTTCAGCCAAAAATCACCGTTTTTTTCCCGGACTATATGGGGGTGCCCACCAGGGTGGCACCAGTGGCCCAGTCTCTGCCGACATGGAAAAGGGGGTTTGATTCCTCCACGGTGCCTTGCTCACGCTTTAACAACAGGAAGCCGGCAGGAGACGACATTCTCTGTCTCTGGGTGCCTGTTCAGCGGATGGTGACTATTTGTATATCGGAAAGAAATGGTTGCACCCTCTGCACTCTCCAGACCAACAGTATGGTCGCTGGCAGTAACAGGAACTATACAAACATGGGAAGAATTTGAAATGACAAGCAATTCAACTGATGAATACTGTGACTTGCTGAAGAGAGAGCTAGTGCTGATTTTGACAGCAAATTTTTATTTTGTTTTAGTCATAGTCTTTTGAATAAAATTCCATTTAGTTTTAGTCATATTTAGTCATCTGAAATCTGAAGTCTAGTTTTAAAATGTATTTTGGCAGGCTTTGATGGTGTCTTAATGGCAGATTTTACACTTGGTTGCATGCTGAAAATAGCCGATCTACAAGCTCACAGCGCCCGAGTGCAACCACACAGTCACTCCTTAACATTTTAATCTAGTTTTTGTTTGTTGACGAAACTATATATTTATAGTTATAGTCACCATAGCTTCGTTTTTATTTAGTTTTCATCAGTAAAAGATGGTACGCTTTGGATTAAAAGCGTCTGCTAAATGCCTAAACTGTAGTCAACGAACATTTTTCGTCATCTTCTTTTGTGTATCATCGTCCTTGATGATTGGTTGACGAAATTTTATTTTACAAGATTTCTTGTTACTTAGGGGAGGCCATGGGACTGGCTGTCATCTTCTCCCCCTTGCTGATGTTGGCATAGGCAGAGTTTGAACCACTCACTTTCCGCATGAAAGGGCATAATATGCACCAATGTCGCGCCCCCAAGAGTTTGACATGTGCACACGCCATGGGTATCCAGAGTGTTTAAGGATAAAGTACCATCTGTACTCAACCCCAGGCAGGTTTAGTCATAGTTTTAGTCAACAAAATCAACACTAAGAGAGGGACAGAAAAAACATGCACACAAAAAAACAATACATCATATTGTGAACTATCTGTAAATATTGTTGGGGTTGATCAAAGGATATTTAGATGTCTATAGGAAGAAGATTACTCGGGACAAGGAATATTATGTCAGAATAGCACCAATTATTGTACAGCAGAACGCTCTAACTCCAGTGCAGACAAACTATTCAAGTCCACAACGGAACCCGTGAGCTATCATTATCTAATGAATCAATAACATGGAACCAGAAAACCAAAACTCCCTCCACATGTAACCGCCCCACATACAGTACATATAATTCCGGTAGCAGGGTAACATTACCATAACACCTTATCATTTGTAAACATCTCAACACGACAGACATGCTAAATAACATGGAGCATATGAATAATAGTACCACTGTTACAATATATTACACATGCCTCTTATACGATTTACACCTCACACACAGGCTGTATAGATGCTATAATCCCAACATAATTACTGCAAATAGAAGACATTAAACAAATACAAGACAGCTGTGAATCTATATTTGGTCGTAATCGTTGCATGTTACACAGAGTGCATCCATTTACATGCATTTGCATAGATTTACCTTTTATGATACAGTATGTTAATGAAGGAAGGGAGAGATGCTGAAACAGCCCGAGTAGGTTATTGGGAAACGGGGATGGGTAAAACAGTCAAGCCAAGGTCAGTCAGCATCAATGAATACATACAACTCATAAAGTGGAACTGAGTATTTTAGTGTGTGTGTGTGTGTGTGTGTGTGTGTGTGTGTGTGTGTGTGTGTGTGTGTGTGTGTGTGTGTGTGTGTGTGTGTGTGTGTGTGTGTGTGTGTGTGTGTGTGTGTGTGTGTGTGTGTGTGTGTGTGTGTCTTCAGAGAAAGAGAGGGAGACTGGAGAGAAGCAGGATAACAGCACAGCTCCTCCATGTGTGTGACGTCTCCCAGGGGGGATCCCCCTGCACTCTGTGGTCCAGGATTAATCGTCTGAATAAAAGAAAACATAATTAAAACCTTCCCTCACACCCAGGCAATCAGAGAGGGAGAGAGAGAGAGAGAGAGAGAGAGAGAAAGAAAGATGTGCATGAATGTCTTCTAGAGTGTGTGTGTGTGTGTGTGTGTGTGTGTGTGTGTGTGCGCGTGCGTGCGTGCGTGCGTGCGTGTACGAGAGAGAGAGAGATTGTCTTGATGAATATACATGCGCATGCAATTCCACACCCTTGCCCCAACCCATCTGCCTCACCACCTACAACATGCCTTTGGCCAAGATGACATTAAACTGCAGAAGCGAGTATAATTTTATGGCCAATGTCTCAAACATTCACTTGGCATCAATTTCCCTCGCTCTATAGCGCCCGCGACGGCACGATAGCGAGGCTTTGACGGAAGCTTTGATTTGTGCATCAATCAGCTGTGTAGATGGGATTTGCTGAGAGGGGGAAGGCAATGATGGTGCCTCTTAGATATTCCCATGGGCCATTGCTCTGCCGGCTATGTCGGGGAGGTTGCAGAATACCTCCCACCACGAACATGCTACGCGTGGCAGACTCGTTAAGTCAGGGATTTGTGGATGAGGAAGCATCAGGTTTGGCTGAGCATATGGCTGGTGTGCGAAAGGTCATGTTCTCCACTCTCTTTATCAACGGGGAGGAAAGGGGGAAAGGGGAAGAGAGATAAGAGGAAACAATAGACAGAGAAGATGGAAAGAGCAAATTAAATGAACATGGTCCGCATTCACTAAGCGTGTTTATGTCCATATTTTGTAGGCCTACTTACAGTTAAACATTGTAAACTAACTTCTTATTCTCAATACACCTGAGAGTTGGCTATTTAGCCTACTTTATTGACGTTCAGCGAGCGAATCCATTGCGCGAGGGACTCCCTTGCACTGCGTCCAGCCGTGTTGTAAGCTTGTAGATCTGTCAATTTTGAGGAATGATTACATTTTTTGTCTGACGTGAGATGTTTCCGGTTGCCTTTTATGGTGTTAAATGGTGTGTGGAGGATCTACACATACAAATATTAGATACACCTGTGATCCTCACATATCAAGGTTGTACACTCCCTTTTGTGAATCGCATACCAGAGTGTGCTTAGAGAAAATACACGACACTATTTACGAACAGCTTAGTGAATTAAGCCCATGGTCGTTCTCAAATGGAAGGTGTATGGAGAAACAAGCAGTAAGTGAGAAGGGAATAGGAATACCATAAAGGTGGAGGGAATAGCTAATAGTAACAGTGGTAGCAGTTGCAGGGTGGAGATTGATCAGCGGTGGCTGCTGTGACTTAACCAAGGTCTCTGTTGTGTGTTAATGTCCTTTCCACTTCTCTCTGATAGGTTCACCCTGCCCAAGGCCCCCACAGGAGATTAATTATGTACTTATGCTGTGCCACACTATACGCCTTCTGGCTAAATGAAAGAGGCCCAGTCCAATCCCAGTAATGACCTGGTTGGCTATAAAGGAGGTCTTATATTCATATGGATATCCTCTTCTGCAATAGGCCTACATACATATCAACTGCAACTGCACAGCAACAAGAAACTAAAAGGAGCCTTTTACATTACTGAATGATGGCGTATAGTTGTATTCTGGACAAGAAGTGTGTGTGTGCGAGCACGCATGCGTGTGTGTGTGTGTGTGCTGTGCGTGTCTGCCTGTGTGTGCTTCCTTGCACTGGTAATGTGCAGGCAGACAGGAGGAGTGGGTACAAATAAATAGGCAATCAATTGCTAAATTAATTGTACGTGTGTGGATGGCAGAACAAGCCCATATAAACACACATAAAGCCTCCTCTTCTCATTTTCCCAATGTACCCCTCATCTCTCCTTTTTTTACATGTCCAAACCACCGTGTCACGGTGACACTGCCGAACAGACAGGATGTGGAGGTGGCAGAATTGAGGATGCTACGATTCTCATTAGCAGTGACAAGGAAGGACATCATCAGAAATTACTAAATTAGAGGTTAGGTTTGGGGTTAAAGCAAGGGAGGCGATGTTGATATGGTTTGGACATGTAAAAAAAGGAGGGATGAGGGGTACATTGGGAAAATGAGAAGAGGAGGCTTTATGTGTGTTTATATGGGCTTGTTCTGCCATCCACACACGTACAATTAATTTAGCAATTGATTGCCTATTTATTTGTACCCACTCCTCCTGTCTGCCTGCACATTACGACGGCATGGTCCACCTGGGGGCCGCTCTCCATTCCGACATGCTGCCATTCCGACATTGACTTCTAATTGACAGTGTGGCGGCATAGAAGTTAGGGTTAGGGTCTCAGTGCCTCTGTCTAGCCAATCGGTGCAGGTCCTTTTCTCCCTCCTTGGTGTCCAACCTTTCATACTGTACAATTACATTTACTCCTAAGCCTACTCCTTTCCTTAACCCTGACAACCTTTCTCTCCACCTTACCTCTCATCTCCTTGTACTAACCCTAACCCTACTTTCTTCATCTCTCTGGCTGCCTTTCTTATCTCCTTCCTGAGCTCCACACAGCATTGTTCTTTCTTCATCTTAAAGGAGTAGTTCACCCCCAGAATTACTTATTTTCTATCAATTACACACCCCATGATGCCTTGAATTCATGGATATTTGTTTGTTTTTGTTGCATTCCTGAGTCAATAACTTGATGGCCGAGAGGTAGCGTACAGTGAAGATGGACAGGAAACCAGCAGGGGCGAGATCCGCGACCGACGGCGACCTGGCGCCGACCGGTCTCTCCAGGAAACAGGGAGAGAGAGATGGGAAGAGACATGCAGTAAAGATCGAACCCGCGATGCACTGTCAGGCTCAATTAGACCTAAGTGCCCGGACTGCTACTGCTAGGCCAGCGGTCTGGGTCATAAAGTAACGTTTTTTGATGAGAACACTTTCATTCACTTAAAGTGGATAAAATATTCAATATTTTTATGTGATTACGCCAAAGGTTCATGTGGTATCTCAATCTATTCCAAGTATTTAATTCTCACTTGCATCTTCCATGCCAGCTTGGCACATAAATGTAATATCTGGGGTTTATAAACCAAAGGTTCTATATTAAAAATTAAATAAACAACTAAAACGACTATGAAGTCAATGTGTGATTAAAGGCAATAATAACTGGTTCAAATGCCTCAATTAAAGAGCCATCAAAAATTCCAAAAAGTGGGTTAAGTATTACATTCTCAATGGTATCCTTCATTCTACTGATGCCAGTGTGTCTCAAAAGATTAACCCCGGGTTTGTGAACAAAAGGTTTAGGGTTCAAAGCTCCTAGGGAACATTTTCACTGTCCATCTAAACGTCCCCTTCTGTGATGAATGCAGAAGCGTGCTTCAGAATCCTGGAAGCTTGCCTTCCATGTTGCCTGTCCATAGGTGGGGGCCACATGCGGCCCCCACCTTCACTTAATGCACCCTCAGGTTAATATTGGAATACTGATATATTATTGATTTCAGCTGTTACAATTCCAAACATGACCTGCTTTAATTCCGTCAGTCTATATTAGTAGTCTAAAGACCAGTAAGACTCCCTAATCGGGAGATAAGCGACCGTTGGTCGCTTATCTCCACAAATAGGCCAAAAGTTTGTTTTACCAATTATCAAGACATACGGGCAGTTGACAGTTTGCCATGGTTACTCATTGAAGTTGAATCTCCATATATGGAGACATAAGTTGCTCATACCATAGCAACCATGTTTTTTACAGGGCCTGGGATTGATGACATCAGAAATCTCCATATATGGGCATGAAAGGGATTTTGTTTCTGGAAATATGTCTGTGGGGTGCCACATTTGGAATAAAACACTTACATCACACATCTGGATATCCATACAGCCCATCTAGTTTGCCTGTGTCCATTTATGCCCATATATCTGATGACATTGGGACACTGATCTCCATATATGGGCATAAAACTTATGTTAATTAGTAAAGCCTGGGGATCTCCATATATGGGCATGAGGGGTACCCTAAAAGGGCATCATCTGGGAATAGCAAATATAG
>NC_137827.1:29835542-30038042 GCF_963921795.1 Nannobrachium achirus | reverse complement strand
GTATACACCTATACTGTAAGTTGGTTTGTTTTACTGTTGTTGAGTGAGAAAACATTGTTGCACATTAAGCTAATGATACCCCCCAAAATAATCTGACGCCCAGTTTGGGACCCACTGCTCCTCAGTAACGTTGTAAGGTTCAGACCCTTCCTCACCCAGGAGTCAGCCCAGCAGGCCAGCTCCTTTATCCAGACCTCAGTCTTATCAAAACTACGGCTAGTGTAACACTCTCCTCACTGGCCCTCCCAGCATGTTTGTGCAATGAAACCAACCAAAGCTTTCACTCTAGGACAACATCCAGGACAACACTCCACAAGTCCCAGACTCTTTTGTCCTGCTCTGTCCTGCTCACAAACTGTGGAACTACAGTAACTCCCCATTGCAGTTAGAACCGCAGACTCACTCCTGACTTTCCATCGTAATCTTCAGACTCACCTCTTCAGACTCAGCCTCAGAAGCCCTTAAAGGACCACCTCACCTCTGGGACAACCAGATCTTATTTTATTGTTGTTTGGGACACGACCAACACAATCCTGAGTAATTTTGTGTGTTCAATCTGTGTTTTTAGATATTTTAGTATTTCAGCATGCAACAACTGGTCATATGATGCAAAAAAAAAGTGATATATATCGATGACATCAGGGATCTTCATATATGGGCATAAAAGGGATTCTGGGGAATACTCATATAATGGACTTTTACATAGGTGATGTCACCTGTGATATCACCTGTGATGTCACAGTGATGTGTCAAGGGAACCAACCCATAGACTTACACACACACACACACACACACACACACACACACACACACACACACACACACACACACACACACACACACACACACACACACACACACACACACTGACACACACACACACACACTGACACACACAGACACACACAGACAGACAGACACACGGAGACAAGCTGTGACATTTCTTATGGTAAACTGCGACCTTCGGTCGCAAATTAAATGTGACCTACGGTCGCAATTAGTTGATTGTAACTCAAAAGTTTTTCTCTCTCCACTCCTCTGCCACTCAGGTTGAAGAGTGCATCGCTGCATGTCTGGCTGACATCTCACAGTGGATGTTTTCTTCTCACCACCTCAAGCTGAACCCAGATAAGACTGAGTTTCTCTTCTTCCCAGGTAACTGGTCATATGATGCAAAATGCATCATATGACCAGTTGTTGCATGCTGAAATACTAAAATATCTAAAAACACAGATTGAACACAAAAGATTACTCAGGATTGTGTTGGTCGTGTCCCAAACAACAATAAAATAAGATCTGGTTGTCCCAGAGGTGAGGTGGTCCTTTAACACTTCACTCTCCATGTAATCCTTCACTCAGTGTTTCCACCATAACCAGCTGATTACAGAGTGGGCTGTGGCTGCTCCACTAACACAGTAGTTCTCAACCTGTGGGCCGGAACCCCCAGGGGGTTCCCCACATGGTTTTGGAGGGGGTAAAAAAAGACAACGCCTATCCTTACCTCCCCCCTGACCATTCCTTTTTAAGAAGAATATCAATATCAATGTTTCAAAATGAATTAACTATACTATAAAAACTGGTCAAACATTGGCCAAATTGTCAAATAATATAAGAAAGGCAAACATTTTGAAAATAGACGATCTACAAGCTCACAACCCCTGGCAGCGTTATAAGCTTGTCGATCTTCTATTTTCACAATATTTAATATCTGTGGAACAGAGTCAAACTAAATGTAATTTCTCGACTCCTACAATTCCAAGTGCTTGTCAGGGTGGGGGATCCCCAGTACAAAAATGATTATTTTGGGGGTCGCGGTTGAGAACCACTGGACTAACAAACTAGCCTGGAGGAGAAGAGAGCGTGTCCCTTCCACATTGTGCTCGATTGATGTTAGTGACTGACCTAGATATGGCGACCATGCAGATGTACATGTATGCTGGTCATTCTTGTTTTTGTTACTTAGGCTTGTTTTTCTTGACCACATTGTTAAAATTGTAATTTAGAAAGCATATTATTTAGACTGATGCTAGGTTCATTGTTTACCTACTATCCCATAGTTTCAGCGTACAGATCAAACCTTCTGATGGATTTCATAGACTTGTTTGACAGCACTGTCATCGTTGTTGTGTAAGGGGAGTCAGGGGACTGCACATAAGTCCGAAATCTCATTAATCAGAATTTAGTTAGGGTTAGGTTTTAGGGTTAGGTTTAGGCATAGTTTTACTGAGGTTAGGGTTAGGTTTAGGCATAGTATTTTTCAACAGGTTAACATCACCAGATTCTTACTAATGGGATGTAGGAACAATGAGATGTTCATGTGTATTTTCAGACATCAGACATTTAACAAGACTACTTGTATTGGTATTGACATTGGTTTTCCCCTCTTCACCAAAATGTTGTGAGCTTGTAAATCGGCTATTTTTGGCCAATGTTCCCACCAGAATAGGGATGATATTGGGTTCAGGTGCTTAATGTAAAAACAAAAACAAAAAGAAGTTCCTATCACACAAAGATATTGTGGCTCCCTTAAGGTCCCGGACCCCCTGTTGAAGACCTACACTTAGCACTACACTGTCTCTACTGTATGTGATCCTAGTTTACTGACACACGACTACACTGTATCTATGTGATCTGAGTTTACTGAGACACTACACTTCTATGTGTGTATGTTTGTGTTTACTTTGCTTAACGCAAGTTGCTCTGGATAAGAGTATCTGCTAAATGCCTGTCCAGGTTTTCATCTATTGTTTGATTGTGATGTTATTTGTCAGTGGCGTAGTGTTACGGCCCCAGTGCAGGCTATGTAGGACAGAGGTAGCTCATGAGCGGTGCTCCTGGAATCAGCTAAGCTTCAACATCTTGCTTTGTCCGGGCTCTGAAGCATGGCCTACATATGGCCTACATCTTGGACAGAGCGATCAGGTGTGTTTTACACCCAGGGTCTACATTGGCCAAGCTCTGCGGGAAGCTTGATGAAATTAACTCATGAATGGCACCGCTCACTTCACACTATGCAGTATGCGCATGTGCGTGTGCAGCTCAAACTTTGCACGCACACTCCCAGTAGGTCAAGGAAGAACCTCTCCCCCAAAGTGAGCCAAATTTTGTTGTCATCAGACTATTTTACTAAAACAAAGTAAAACCATGGCTGTGAGTGTTCTAGGCTAGGGTATATGCTGTATAGCAAATGGCAGCAGGTCACTGATTATAATTGAATGCGAGTTGTACTTCTTTCAACACAGGCGTTAGTTAAAATGTACTTTTGGTCGGACCATAACAAAGTCAATGTCTTAATTTGATTTAACTATCATCATCAATATTCAATATCAGTTGTTAGATGTGTGTGCTCTGAACAAAACACAAATAACTCACATTACCAAATGTAACCAGACGTGCAAGGTAAAAGTAAATCAACAAAGTAGCCTTTCTTTGACCCCTTCAGATTGAGACAGCAGGGAACAAGGAATCCTGAGTAATTATACAGGGAACAAGGAATCCTGAGTAATTATACTATAAAATATTTTTGTTTGACGGTTTTGGTGGGCCGTTTATAATACAACGTAGGAATGGAGCCACAGGCGGTATAAAATGTGTCCTTGGATGGATTATAGATATAGGAATGAAGCCACAGGCCATATAAAATGTGTCCTCGGATGGATTATAGATATAACTGTCAATAGCTATAGGATCTTATCATTATTCTACTGTTTGAAATGAATAGATTATAACTATAACTGTCTATAGCTATAGTATCTGATCATTATTCTACTGTTGAAATGAATAGATTAAATATAACTGTGCACCAGTTTGTGACCTATGGCCTCTTGTTTATATGTTTGACCATCAGGGTGGATCCACTGTTGAGGGAGTGGATCTGATGTAGAGAACTCCACCTTCTCTACGAGACCACACCATGTTGAGTGTTACCAAAGGGTATGCATTTAACCCACACACCATACAAATATACCCTAACACCACAAGAATCAAAGGACCATTCACTCTATAACTATGGTTGACCATTGTATTTTATAGTGCTCAGTGTTAACACCACAAAACGACACTATTTGGGACATTAAAAACAGGTCCTATACGGCCATATTGTTAAGGTTATTTTAATTCAATTCTCTACGAGACCACACCATGTTGAGTGGTACCAGAGGGTATGCATTTAACCCACACACCATACAAATATACCCTAACACCACCAGAGGGTATGCATTTAACACACACACACACACACACACACACACACACACCTTACAAATATACCCTAACACCACAAGAATCAAAGGACCATTCACTCTATAACTATGGTTCATCATTGTATTTTATAGTGCTCAGTGTTAACACCACAAAACGACAATATTTGGGACAAAAACAGGTCCTATACACCCATATTGTTAAAGTTATTTTAATTCAATGGTTAATTGGAAATGCTATTAATTAATGTATTATTGATTTTGTTTTCCTGTAATAATTATATCTGCTCTCCTCCCAACAGATCCACACACATGGCACACACGCACGCACGCACGCACACACGCGCACACACACACACACACACACACACACACACACACACACACACACAACACACACACACACACACACACACACACACACACACACACATACATACACTACTCAATGGAAATCCTTTTGACAGGCGTTTATTAATACATTTGTGTCAATAAAGAAGTTAAATCAAAACCCACCTTTTCGTGTTTTTTGACGACATAGGGTTAGTTAGGTTCATGTTTTTGATAGTATTATTACAGTAGCCTATATGTTGTCTTATGATATAGCCTATATATGTTGTGTCTTATGATATGAGTTTCTTTACTATATATAGAGGGTATGTGCGTGACATCATCATCATACCCGGAAGTTATGTGGGAACACCTATTGAGTGGCAAAAATAACTTTCTGGCCTTGACAGCCCATACATCCAAACAGAAAGGTCCTATCTGATTGCATTAAACGACGTTTTACAATGTTAAACTCACTTTGCCAACACCACTACCGCCAGGGGGTGTTGTTGTGTTCGGTCTGGTTTAATAACCAGGTAATCACATTGACACTCGATTTGCCACTCAATTTGCCATTCACTTTATGCATGCGCATAGCCTTTATTAATTAATGGTTGAGGTGAGGTTTTTATGTTGTAACAAAAACATGGAATTCAAGTGGTTGGAATCTATTTTATGTAGGTTTCAATTCAAACAGGCAGAATGCTGTCTAGAATCATTTAAAAAACAGGATGCTGTCTAAAATCTGTTAAACTGAATGCAGTTGATAACTGTGTCTCAACTTATAATTGTTCATTAATGTGATATGCTGCATGCCATGACTGGGTGTAGTACGACACCGCCTGAAACTTCATAGCCATTAATTATTTTAATGTAAATACCAAAATGTATGCTTTATGATGGAAAAATCAGAACACCACATTAAATATGCAAATATTTAAATATTTGTATGTTTTAACCTGCCATCTGATGCTTCGACTTTAAATATGACCTAAAACATTGTTTAAGTGTGAATGACCTGGTGGTGGAAAGGTAAAGCACAGGACTTGTAAGCAAAAGGTCGGGGGTTTGAATCCAGGCGACAGCAGTTTCAATCTTTGTCCATAGGAAGACTCCCTCAGGTGGGTAGTGGCTTAAAATGTAAATAAAAATTTTAAAAAAAAGTTTTGTTTGCTTTTCCCCTTCTCCTTTGCCCCCTTTCGTCTCCGCCCATCTCGAGCCGTTGCTGTCTCCGCTCACCTCGAGCCGTCGCTGTCTCCGCGCATCTCAAGCCGTTGCTGTCTCCGCCCACCTTGTGCCGTGCCGTTGCTGTCTGCGCACACCTCAAGCCGTTGGCATCTCCGCTCACCTCGAGCTGTTGCTGTCTCCGCCCACCTCAAGGCGTTGCTGTCTCCGCCCATCTCGAGGCGTTGCTGTCTCCGCCCATCTACACACACCTCGAATCGTTGGCGTCATCACTCATCTTGAGCTTTTGCTGTCTCCGCCCATCTTGAGTCGTTGCTTTCGGAATCTCGTTAGTGTAGTACACCTTACATGCTGATGTTTACTGTCTTTTTCGGTTTTGCATTTTGGGAATTTTCATTTTACTATTTTTCGGGATTTTCCCTTGTGCCATCTTTTGCACTTTTCCCTTCACCATTGGTGAGGTTTGAACTCACAGCCTTTGAACTCTGAGGCAATTTTCTTAACCACTTCACCACTGTGGTTCTTACTAAATCAGTTATCTTGCCTGCTGTTAAGTGAAACATTAGAGGTAAGGTACAAGAGCCAGGTAAAACTTTGAAAATCCCTATACTAGGTTTGAACTAAGAACCTTCAGCTTGTTGGCACTGCGTCTACTCCACTGCACCACCATGGCTCTTATGGCAAAGGTTCTCTTGCACAATTTCAAGTGAAGATTAGTTAAAAGTATAGGAAAAAACTTTGAGCAACATCCTTGCTGGGTTTGAACTAATAACCTTCTGGCCACAAAGCCTTCACCTTAACCACTACTCCATGAGTGTTTGCATAAATCTTGTTCTCTTGCACATTTTCAGTAAAAGGTTAGGTAAAGGTGCAAGAGTAAGATAACAATTAGGCAGAACTATTTGCTTGAGTCGAACCAGAACCCTATGGGCTGCAAGGCAGGGATCTAACCACTGCACCACAGAACATGTTAAACGGTTTTCTTTCCAGATTACATAAAGGTAAAAGAAAGAGATAAAGATGGAGAAAATTCCATGCTGGTTTTGAACCCATAACCCTATACTTTGAAGGGCTGCAGCTTAACCACTAGACTACTGAATTTTACACATGGACTGTTCAATTTTGCAATTTTTAGAGGTAAAGGTTCAAGAGCCAGGTAAAACTTGAAAAATCCCTATACTGGGTTTGAACCTGGAACCTCCTACTTGTCAGCAATGTATCTACTCCACTGCACCACCATGGCTCACACAGTACCTGTTCTCTAACACAATTTCAAGTAAAGATTAGTTAAAGGTATAGGCACCAGGTAAACTCTAAGCACCATCCTTCCCAGGTTTGAACAAACAACCTTCTGGCCACAAGACCTTTACCTTAACCACTACTCCATGAATGTTTATACAGATCCTGTTCTCTTGCACATTTTCACTAAAAGATTAAGATTTAAAAGTGCAAGAGTAAGATAACAGTTAATCAGGATCCTTTGCTGGAGTCAAACCAGAACCCTATGGATTGCAAGTCAGGGATCTTACCACTGCACCACTGGAAGTATTAATGTGTATTCTTTCAAGATTACATAAAGGTAAAAGAAATAAATAAAGATGGAGAAAATTCCATGCTGGATTTGAACCCATAACCCTATACATAGAAGGCCTGCAGCTTAACCTCTAGTCTACAGAATTTAATATGTGGACTGTTCAATTTTGCAGTTTTTAATGAAAGATTAAGTTACTAGAGCCAGACAAAACATGGGAAATGTTCTTGCTGGTTTCAAATCAATCATCCTGATTGCAAGCCCTGTATCTTAACCACTGCATCAAAAATCCAGTTAAACAGAGGTAATAAATAAAGAAAATAAACAACACATGGTTTTGGCTTGTGGTAATGACAGTTCAAACTTGAAAAACACACCTGGCGGTTTTGAACCCACAACCTTCGGATTCTAAGATCTGCACCTTAACCACTACTCCACCATTTGTACTGTTCTGCACTATCTTGAATGGAAGCCCTGTATCTTAACCACTGCATCAAAAATCCAGGTAAACAGAGGAAATAAAGAAAGAAAATAAACAATACATGGTTTTGCTTGTGGTAATGACAGTTCAAACTTGAAAAACACACCTGGTGGTTTTGAACCCACGACCTTCGGATTATAAGATCTGCACCTTAACCACTACTCCACCATTGGTGATTGTATTGTTCTGCACTATCACAAATTCTTGATTAAAAGATTATACAAGGGTAAAAGAGGCAGGTTATAACTAAACTAAAGATCCCTGCTGGTATTGAACCAACAACCTCCTAGCAACGAATCCCATTTCATAACCACTACCCCATCAAGGTTAACATTTTCTAGGTTCTCTTGCATCTTTTTCACGAAAAGATCAGATAAAGGTGCATGAGTAATGTAAAAGATGGCAGATATCTATGCTGGGTTTGAACCAAGGACTTTAAAGTTGCAAACTCTATGACTTTACCACTGCACCAACTGTAGTTTGTGCTTCTAATGTTCTCTTGTGTGTTCTTCAGTGTTAGTCTAAAGATTAGATAAATCTAAAAGATCCAGGTAAAAATTGGAGAATACTCATTACTGGTTTTGAACTCATAACCTTCTATACAAAAGGTCTGCAACTGAACCACTATACCACTGAAGTTAACACTTTACCGGAATCATGTGGATATCTTACTAAAATATTGGGTTTTAAGAGCCAGGTAAAACTCAGGAAAATGTTCTTGCTGGTTTCAAACCAAGAACATACTGATCGCAAGCCGCAAGGTTAATTCAATTAAACTACTCTTGTATGTTTTTAAAGGGGCCCTGCCATGCTTTTCAAAATATATATCTTCTATAATTATGGGTCTATAATACAGTTGTACGCAGGTTTTAACCTAAACCTAAACCAACACTCTATATATCTATATTTAAATTTCATGTTCCGAATGTCTCTAATTCCAATATACCCTTTATTGGCAACAAGGTACTGTCTTTGGGCTAAAATTGGAACAATACTGAAAAGCCCAGCATGAAATCTCAATGGGAACCATATAAACAAGTCAATCCATTCAAGCCAATTTTAGTACCACTTTACCTCATGGTTCCACCTCATATATATTAAGGGTGCATTCGGAAATGCGCACCGGGTGTGTGCTCAGTGTAGTGAGTGCAGTGGGCGGTGACTAGTAGAGTGCATTCAGTGTGGCTTATTTACGAACGAGCAGTTAACGGGGCAGTGGTGAGCTTTATGAGGCTGCAATCACACTGGAACGCACTGAGTTCAGTCCAAGTTGAGTGTTCAGTCAAAGTCTGTTCCAAAAAAGAATACATTTCCCACAATGCTTTGCGGAAGTGGGTGGTTCCGCTTGAGGAGGAAGCAGATATGGTATTTGGCCATGTAGTTCTTTTGGAGTTGTCATCGGGTGAAGGCAGAGTACTTGCTGCTTTTTGGTGACACGTAAAATGGATATACAAGCTCACAGCGCGCCACCATGCGACACGTTGTGAGCTTGTAGATCTGCTATTAAAAAAAGTTACTTTAGGCACTTGAAGTACATTCTAATGCCAACACTAATACTTTTACTCAAAACATTTTGAATTCCAGGCTTTTACTTTTAACAAAGTATTTGTATGTTTCAGTATTGATACTTTTATTTAAGCAATGAATTTGAGTATTTTTCCACCACTGTATAAAGCTCACATTTTATTATGAATAGCACATTCAATCAATTGCATCTGTGTAGGCATCACTGTCACCATGTATGACATGTAAAGAAATATTTGTAATATTCATTGTTATTGTCGAATGTTTACTGTGACACGCACTTAACTTTAATTTATTTATAATATTTTTCGTTCTGAAATGGAGGGTTTCATGTCACTGCAGTGCAGACAGACTCTGCTGCTGTGGAGTACAAACTACAAGTGAACACAGCTGTGTGGGATTGCATCATGGCCTTTCTCTCCTATTGGTTGGCAGTTGAACCCTGCCCTTCTGTCTCATCAAGTGCAGCTTGTCTGCCCTCTACTGCATGCCTACAACTCTCTGTGCTTGTGCTTAACTCTCCTACTGCCAGATTATTTATTTATTTATTGGGTCTGGTGCCATCAAAAAGCGGCTTACCTTTGCGACGTTATAGTAGATAGACAGACAGACAGACAGACAGACATTTATTTTTATTTTTTTATTTTTTTTGGTTGTGCAATAGTGCACTTTGGTCTGCCAGGCAGCAGAGGGCGGCGTCATGCAAGAATGAATGTGAATTTGCCTGTTTTATCTTGAAGAAGAAGAAGACCAGTCACTGGCCACAGAGCCTTACAGCCAGAGGAAATCAACAAGGAAGTGAATTGTTCTCCGTTGATCTAACGCATAATGGATTTTTTACACCATCACCGCGGAAAATGTGTTTACAGTAAACGGCCGCGCGACCCCTCATCAGCTTACAGTCATCAGACGAACGAACCGAACGAGCGCCGTATTGGCGGAGAGGTCTTGCGAAATCGGGCGAACGTGAACGTTCAAAGCGTTGGGAGAGTTAAGCAAGTTGGGTGGTGTTTGATGCATGCAACAGAACACCACAGGACTCTCACTAGACTTCAAACCATGTGACTTCCATCCGGAATGCATTGTGCTGTCTCTGCCCCCCGCCTCCCCCACACAACTCTCACTCAACTTAGTGCTTAAATGTCTGTAGCCAGCCTGAAGGAAAACTTTCTGAAAAGCCACACTGAATGCACTTTAC
Source organism: Nannobrachium achirus (assembly GCF_963921795.1). Lineage (NCBI taxonomy): Eukaryota > Metazoa > Chordata > Actinopteri > Myctophiformes > Myctophidae > Nannobrachium > Nannobrachium achirus. Next base: position 30,027,594 of record NC_137827.1, on the reverse strand, counting down.
TAGTCACCGCCCACTGCACTCACTACACTGAGCACACACCCGGTGCGCATTTCCGAATGCACCCTTAATATATATGAGGTGGAACCATGAGGTAAAGTGGTACTAAAATTGGCCTGAATGGATTGACTCTACATGGTTCTCATTGAGATGTCATGCTGGGCTTTTCAGTATTGTTCCAATTTTAGCCCAAAGACAGTACCTTGTTACCATCAAAGGGTGATTTGGAATTAGAGACATTCAGAACATGAAATTTAAATATCTCAGTGTTGGTTTAGATTAAAACCTGTGTACAACTGTATTATAGACCCATATTTATAGAAGATATGTATTTTGAAAAGCATAGCAGGGCCCCTTTAAAAACATACAAGAGTGGTTTCATTGAATTAACTTTACGGCTTGCGATCAGTATGTTCTTGGTTTGAAACCAGCAAGAACATTTTCCTGAGTTTTACCTGGCTCTTAAAACCCAATATTTTAGTAAGATATCCACATGATTCCGGTGAAGTGTTAACTTTAGTGGTATAGTGGTTCAGGTGCAGACCTTTTGTATAGAAGGTTATGAGTTCAAAACCAGTAATGAGTATTCTCCAATTTTTACCTGGATCTTTTAGATTTATCTAATTTTTAGACTAACACTGAAGAACACACAAGAGAACATTATAAGCACAAACTACAGTTGGTGCAGTGGTAAAGTCATAGAGTTTGCAACTTTAAAGTCTTTGGTTCAAACCCAGCATAGATATCTGCCATCTTTTACATTACTCATGCACCTTTATCTGATCTTTTCGTGAAAAGCATGCAAGAGAACCTAGAAAATGTTAACCTTGATGGGGTAGTGGTTATGAAATGGGATTTGATGCTAAGAGGTTGTTGGTTCAATCCCAGCAGGGATCTTTAGTTTAGTTATACCTGCCTCTTTTTACCCTTGTATAATCTTTTAATCAAGAAGTTGTGATAGAGCAAGACAGTTTAATCATCAATGGTGGAGTAGTGGTTAAGGTGCAGATCTTATAATCCGATCGTGGGTTCAAAACCACCAGGTGTGTTTTTCAAGTTTGAACTGTCATTACCACAAGCCCGACCTCCTTGACACAACAATCATTTGCATGCCCTAAAGTGGTGTTCAACCTTTTTCATATTAAGGTCCATTATTTATTTAACATTTGAGCCATTTAATGACATTTAACCTCATCTCCATATATGGAGCTGGCCAATACCTCTACATCTGACCTCACAGGCTCCAGATATGGATATATCTTACCTGTTTTGATGAGATAGAATGAGTGATGGTCTAGTGGTTTAATGTTCAGGCTTCAGCACAATTATTACATGTTCAAGGCCCAGCCCTCCAATAGTTCAATGCTGGAGTATTTAAAACATTACTAACTGAAGGCTGTTACGAACCATGACGGTCTAAGGGCATAGCCCGTAACAAAAAGTGGACAGGACATCAATGTATCAAAAGACTACAAGGTTTATTTACAATTAGTCCTATTGAAAGGATGATGGTCCTGCCATTTGCAGAAAAGTTTTCAATGATGTTTCACATGATATGTACAATAGTTGGATATTAGACACAAAAGCTCTTTAAATAACAAATAGATATGATGTTAACTCTTACATACTGATGAGCCAAGCTCAATGTAAGAAACCCCCAAATAAGAGAAAACAAGGATCAAACAAAATAGGCCATTAACAAAGAAACTGAAACAAACAAGCTCCTGCTGCTGCTGCTGCTGCTGCTGCTCCTGCTGCTCCTCCTGCTCCTCCTCCTGCTCCTCCTCCTCCTCCACGGAGAGGAGTGTGCTCTCTCCCAGGCCGGCTACAGACCTAAAGGCACAAAAACGAGTGCGTGTCGTGTGGGGGAGGCGGGGGGCAGGCACAGCGCAATGCATTCCGGATGGGAGTCGAGTGGTTTGAAGTCGAGTGCGAGTCGTGTGGTGTTGTGTGGTTGCGTCCAACTTGCTCACGACTCGCACTAGACTTCAAACCACTCGACTTCCATCCGCAATGCATTGTGCTGTCTCTGCCCCCCGCCTCCCCCACACAACTCTCACTCAACTTGTGCGTTCCAGTCTGATTGCAGCCTCAGAACCAAGCTCAAACTGAGGCTTTTATACTCTCAGCAAACAATCAAGCAATCAGTGTAGGTGGGCGTTGCCAGGACCCGTGGGTGGATCACCACCCAGGCAGTCGCCCCTCCCTGGCCAGATCTCCACGCCCCTGTTTCCATGGCAACCTCCACCAACTGATCTAGAGGCAAAATGAAACACGTTAGACTCAGTACTCATAGGACTACTAGTAATGATATCACTAAATACACAAGCCCGGTGGGCGTAACAAAAGGTAACATACAAATGAACTGCTCAGTAGTACTGACACACTCAGTGATGGTGTAACTGTCCAAACAGACTCTATGCTTGGTGCACTTGTAGCCAAAAGAATTATCAGAGTGGAAGACTTCTGTCGTTCCATGTTTCACTAGATGGCTCAATGACTTTGTATCACTGATTAGGCAGTTTAGCAACATTCGAAATCTGGGGCCCTATCATGGGTCATCTCCCCTCTGTGCTCCACTTTCTACACATTTTATATGTGTCCAACTCTTGTATGATAGGTTAATTACTCAATGTTTTATATGCATTATTGTCTGGTATCTGTTTGTCTTTATATGTCTTGTCCTATAGGCCTATATGTATGTATTGTCCTATATAAAATTAATAAAAACCTTATAGGCCTACTAAGATACTGTATTAATGCTGTATCAGATCCACAACGCTTACATTTGTTATTGACACTAACACCCTGGCTGGCACTGGAGTGCATGTCCTTGAATGACAAGCATTGAGAGCAGCCAGTTTGCGTGCTGCTCTTTGGGAGGGGTGAGAATCTTAAATGAGTTAGAGTCAGGAGAAACGAACATTCAGCAGGTAGGACCCATCTGTTAGAGGTGTATTGATCCTGGAATACCATTAAGCTATTTCTTTAAAGATTCCACTGCATCAGCAGGCCTGAAGCTATGTTTCTCTGCCTGTGCTGGCCTCAACCAGGTCCTCTTCGGGTCCTTCCACTCCCGTAATGTTCTCTGATGTGCCAAACCCTACAGTGTTACTCTAATGCTGTAATACCGCTAATGAGGCCGTTCTGACTCAGTGGATTGGTTTTGTTGCCAAATGCATGATATGTCCAAAGAAGGGATTAAAGTGGACTGAAGGCGTGTTGATGAAACTGTGTGCGTGCGTGCGTGCGTGCGTGCGTGCCTGTGTGTGTGTGTGTGTGTGCGTGCGTGCGTGCGTGCGTGCGCACGTGCGTGCGTGCATGCGTGCGTGTGTTTGTTGAATTGTAGTGTTCCATTTTTACAACAGCTCATTGACAGAGATCTGCATTCATGATTACACCACCCTTGGAGAGTACTTGATATACAGTACAGCTACAGCAGAGTCAGAGTCATTAACACTGTCTACTAGACGAGCACCGTAGCAGCACCTATAGTATGCAGTGTTAGTGTGCAATTCTGTCTTCTTGTGTGTGTGTGTGTGTGTGTTTGTGTGTGTGTGTGTGTGTGTGTGTGTGTGTGTGTGTGTGTGTGTGTGTGTGTGTGTGTGTGTGTGTGTGTGTGTGTGTGTGTGTGTGTGTGTGTGTGTGTGTGTGTGTGTGTGTGTGTGTGTGTGTGTGTGCGTGCGTGCGTGCGTGCGTGCGTGTGTGTGTGTGATAAGAGAGAGAGGGAGAGAGAGAGAGAGAGAGAGAGAGAGAGAGAGAGAGAGACAACATGCATGCATATAGAGGTACTAACACTGCTATTTCTCAGTCTAATTAACGCCTCATTTACAACGACTCCAGCATACGTTTGCTACAAAATGTTTCCCTACAGACCCTGTCTCCATTAAAACACTGGGGGTGATGCGGTCAGCATGTGGATGCTGTGTGTGCGTGCGTGCGTGCGTGCGTGCGTGCGTGCGTGCGTGTGTGTGCATGTCTGTGCATGTGTACAGTATCTATGCATGTGTATGTAGATTACTGTACTATGTTGCCCAAATCTCCTGACACAGCCCAGCCCATAGAGGCTGGATTCTGACACACTGTTGGAGGTATTTGTGGGTTAATGCCCTTGGGCAAATCAGGGTTAGAGTTACCATCTGCATCGTGTCTCCCAGATGCACAGAGATCTGACTGTTCTATGAAAGATCTTCTCTCCTAGTTTTGATGCACGATACATTTTACATTTTGATCCAAGGTTTAATTATCCAAACATCTTACATGCACAAGCAACCAAAAGGAAATTACATAAATAAGTATACAGTATAGCAAAAAGCAAGCTCTGTCATGGGTGTTTGTTCTGGAGGCGAAATGAGACTACATAGAACAATTAACACTATTAAAAGAAACTTCTCATGGCAGCTGAACATGAAAATGAAAGGAATTCAAATGTTTAAATAGGTGTTCACTACAGATCATTGAAAAATATCTCCCTCAAAAATCTCCGAGTTAATGTTAATGATTTGAATTGAGAATTAAAATGAGCTAAAAAAAAATTATTGTCAATGCACTGATGTTGATGATGATGTCTTCAGGTGTCAATGAAACTTTGACATTTTTGACCAGCTTGATTGGTGTTTTGAAGCTACATGGTGCTTGAATGTGCCTTCAACCTCAACACACCTAGAAGCTCGATTAACCTTTAACCACTTTCAATCTTGTGTCCCCATTATAGGCAGAAATCTTCCAAAAGGATTACAAAATAGCAAAAATAGGCGATCTACATGATTGTAGATTGGTTCTTTTTGCCACACATGACCTTAAGACAAAGTATTAAAATAGGGCTTAAGTGGTTTATCCACCTGCAGATACCATTCCTCAGCTTGACCGCACATGGTTCTTGTGTTGAGACACAATCAAGGTTTCAGAGCATTACTTTCTAGCACTACGCTGAAAGCCCTGAAAGTCAGCTCTGAAAGTGTGACCTCACCCCCTCCTTATTGGACTCAGCAAGATAGCGGGCACGTGATTCACACCCACAGTGGTGTCACATTGGGGAGAGGATGAGGGGGTGGAGAGAGACAGACAGAGAGGTAAAAGAAAAACAGAAAACGTGGGAGAGGGGGTGTGGAAGGCAGCAAGATTAGATAAGCAGGAACGAAAGAGAAGTGTAGTATAGAATATAATAGAATAGAATAGAGCAGGAGAGGAGAGAAGAGAAGAGAAGAGAATAGAAGATAATAGAATTATACTGTTGGAGGCAGAGAAAAGGGAAGGGAGAACAAGGGAGTGAGAAAGGGAGAGAAAGAACATGGAAATAACAGCTGGGAAAAGCCAGCGGCAATACGTTTGGTTCAAGCAGAGTGCAGAGGTAAACCACAGTGAAATAGACCAGAAGAGGACTACATCAAGCAGCGGCAGAGGAGAGATTACCAGCATCATATCCTGCTCCCCAGGGAGTCTGATGGAGAACGTTCATTATCAAAGTTATGATATTCATACTGTAGTTCTCTCGCTCACTCTCTCTCTCTTTGAAAGCATGTGTGTACTATTGTAGCCAATATTGTAAGATCAAACTCTGTATGCAGTTGGAGTGCCGGCAGCGGTCCAGGTGCATACCATATAGCAGGGGTCAGCAACATTTTTGAAATGAAGTGCCATGTTTTTGTTTTCTAGATAGTCAGTGTACATTGTTATAACGATCATTAGACTTGGAGCAATAATCTACCTATTTCCCTGACGCCCTACCCAGCCTGAGTTCAGAGTTTCAATGAATGTACTTGTAGAATTATGTGCAGCATGTAATTTGCTGTGAATTAGGTAACATAATTTAATGTTACCTAATTTTACCTAATTTTACCTAATGTTACTGCGTTTAAAAAATATTTGATTTTAAAATAAAAGTCCTCTCACACTGCCCATTGTGCCAGTGATCACCCACCCCTGTGCCATTGTTGGCACCCGTGCCTAAGGTTGCCTGCCCCTGCCATATAGGCTCTGATTTCTGACAATGCATCACGGGTCCAAGTCCCGATCCCGGCAGCCTTTGCTGCGTGTCACTCCCCGTCTCTCTCTCCATGTTTCCTGTCTACCTACTGTACAATCAATAAAGGCAAAAAGCCACCTCCCCCTAAAAGAATTATGCATTGCTCTCATTTCATACCCCTCTTTCTTTTTGTGTTTAAACATGTTATACAAAATGTATCTCTATACTTACATCTTTCCTATCTGACTCTAATTCAGACTTTGCTGTCTCTTTTATATGCATGCGAGTGTCTGAACCTCAGGGTGTCTGATTAACCATTGCTCGGCCACTGATTTTTATTGGCTGTCCAATGGTGCGGAACTTAAACATTTATCACGGTCGATAGGCTATGCAGTGAGCAATGTCTGTAGTAGGCTACAAGCCTTTAAGGAGCAGAGAGGAGGTAAGTTGGATTGTAGACATGTAAGGAGAAGTGGAGAGATGTGGGTGTCACAAATGACCCACTCTCTCTGGAGGAGAATTGAGGATGGCACAAAAAGGAAATCGTCAAGAGGGAAGCTTTTCCGCAGTATGGCCTGGCCGTGTCTACTTTGCATTAATGACAAACTAGTTTGCCAGGCAGAGTTGGTGCTTCCTTTCTGGCTAAGGAAACATTAAAAACCTGGTGAGATAAGAATAACTAACAATCCTGAGTGTCTGGTGTCTTGAGTGTTAAAAATGTATGCACTACTTAATTATATTAAGAATGTATTAATTATTCATAAATATGAATATAAATGTTATATTTTCCCCTTCCTATTAACTTTATATATAAATAAACACCGGATTTTACTGTGTAATCTGGCAAAGTTACATGAAGGATGTTTTGATTTGGTGCAGGTGCATGTGTCCTTATACAGGTTCTGGCTGTCCCATGGTGAACCTTGGTTGGACAAATCTATTCATAATCCACTAACGCTCTTAATCCAGAGGTCATATTAAAAACAAAAAATGGATCAGAAATTAATCTGGCATCAGGACTGTCTCATAGTTTATTTTTTATTACTTCTGCTGCCCTGGCCAACCAAATCAGCCTACCAAATCACCCTGTTCCAGCCATCTGTGCCCCAGCACCAGACTAACCAAATTTCACTGCATTGGCTCAGTCACTTGGCCCTTTGTGGCTTTGTCAACTATGAGTAGTTTCATTCATGGAGAGAAGTTGGGAGGACAGAAATCGCAGGAGGGGACTCTTCTTCAAACCGAGGGGTGAAGAAGAGTAGTATTTTCGGTGTGGAGGCACCTTAAGACAGAGATAAGCAGATGACAGCCCTAACAGGCTGGATGCTGATGTTCCCATGGGCAGACAGGAAGGCAGAAACTCAGTATATGCAAATGCAATACTTTTCATCCTCCTCCACATGGAAACATTCCGTTTCTGTTTCTACAGCTCTCTGTTTGAACGTCTGCCACATCTGCCTATGCCATATCATGCCTCTGTCATGCCTTGTCTGTGCACAGCTTTACAATGTTATGCTGGGCATATACTGTACAGCATGTGCTGCTGCAGTAACACCATTTCATAGGTTCTTCTGAGCAGATTAAAGAGATGTTTTTCTTTCTTTCTTTCTTTCTTTCTTTCACACCTTTTGCATGCATTAATCTGTGCAATAGGCAGAATTAAGGCAGTGCTCCCCTAGAGACAGCATTTCCATTTCACATTGTTGTAGGAGGATTGTAGGGGTTCATTCACAGGGGAAAGTTCTAGCATTATTTCGTTTTGGGCTTCCCTGACACTGAGCTTAAAATGAACAAAGTTAGAAATGGCCAATATGTGTTGTTTTTTCTTTACCTTATTACTGTGGGAGAGTGCAATCATTCAATGCTCCAAGCAACAAAGGTGAACACCAAAAGAACAGTATTGCAGGGCTGCCAGGCCATTTTGAACCATTTTTGGAGGAGAGCTATCCACACGTTTGGCTGTGTTGCTCATTGGCGTGTACATGAAATCGCAATGCCTGGCAGTGAGGAAACTGAAGATTAGTCATTATGTACAACTTAACAACATAAATGATCGTTGATGTACTTTGTGCTGAATGCCTTACAGTCCTGTAGGAGTGATATGATCTGGGTCTTGTGATCTTTGTGAAATTCAATTGTCCCCCACCTAACTTTTTAATCTAGTGGAGATGTCAGCATGATGTAAGGCGGATGCCAAGATGGATCATAAAAAAGGATGTTAGAGTTCCAGGTGCATCAGTCACTGATGCCAGCCAGGAAGCCATCACTGTACCATCACTACATTCACTACACTGTCAAATCCTCTGTGTTTGTAACTCTGAGAGAGTACAAATGGAACCAAGTGGACCCAAGTGGATAGAATAACAGTAAGGACTTATATTTATGGCCTGTTAAGATTTCTTCAAATTCACAGGATAATGGGACATGCCATCCCTTTTTGTAGAAAGAATTATGAAGGAAAATGAACAGGTGAAATTAGTCTATACACTACAGCAGTAGTTCCCAAACTGTTTAGCTCGAGACCCAAAAGAGAAAATATATGTTTGCCTGGGAAACATTGAATTTGAATTGTGGGACAATAACCAAGGAACTGATAGTACTTCTGATAGCAAGCAAAAAGACAAACAAAAAAGGTTAGATACAGTATAATTCATGACATACTTTATAATGAAAAAGCTGTCTTTCTTTGTTAGAAGGAAAACACTTTTTTGATATGGGCTAAATTGACTTGAGTATATTAAACCTGTATAAGTCTGAATGTTTAAATCAGGGGTAGGCATTCTAGGCAACCTTCGGCATGGGTGCCAACATTGGTACAGGGGAGGGTAATCACTGGCACACTATATGAGAGAGGTTTTTGAGCGGTGGTCACACCGTCTCCTATACGTGGCCGTGTGTGTGGGTATCCGTCCGGCCGTCCGGCCGTCCGTGTATGTAGCCTCAAGCCTGCAGTAGCTTTTCTGACCACACATGTTAAGGGAGGGGCGCTGTTGTTCACGCACGCACGCACGCACGCACGCACGCACACACACACACACACACACACACACACACACACACACACACACACACACACACACACACACACACACACACACACACACACACACACACACACACACACACACACACACACACACACACACACACACACACACACAGGGGGGAAGGGTGGGTCAGCATGTGTGGTCAAGTATTATTATTATTATTAACAAACTGAATGTTTTAGGGTCAAATAAATTAGAGTGTGTGAAGAAACTACAGCATTGTAAAGCACACTAACCCCGCTGCACCCACCCAGTAGTGCTGTTGCACAGCCTCCACGACCACCGCTCAGTTCACACGGGTGTGATTCTTTCTTTTAAAATTAAATATTCCAAATATTAGTCAGTTAAATTAAAGGAGCTATAGTCAACTTTTTCATTGTAGGGCAGACACTTTGTTTACATGCTAGTCTATAGACTAGAATGTAAACAAAGTGTCAGCCTGACAATGGCCAAAATGATTATTTTATCATTATTTTACACTTTTTGTGGTCATTTTTGAATAGAAACACATATATGAAGCTTATTTTTTTATAAAATATTTCTGAAACATTATTTTTATTTTAGCATCCGTTTTTCAAGAAGAAGTTGACTATAGCTTCTTTAAGTCCCCTCACATCTATATACAAATTACATTCATTCAAACTCCTAACTCTGACTGGAGAGGCAGTCTGGGAGATAGGTGGGTTATTGCGAATCTAATGATATTTACATCCTGATGTGAAAGAAAATGTAAAAACATAAGTATAGGGTTAGGGTTTGTATAGCCTATGGACAATCAGTTCGAAATATTCATAATTAAACTTAATATTGATATGGCACACTGACTATCAAGAAAATGAAAACTTGGCACTAAGTGTCAAAAAGGTTGCCGACCCATATATGCCAATATTTTGTACTTTTGTACTCGAGTAGCATTTTGAATGCAGGACTTATAACAGAGTATTTCTACATTACTTGTACTTAAGTAAAGTAGCCACTGCTACATTGTTTTTCATTTTTCATTTATGGGTTCATTGCACTCACTCTATTTATGGGTTCATTGCTCACTCTCTGGCTCGTTAATGTACTGGTGATGTCACACTGATAAAACCACTGTCTCCCCTGGCTCCCAATGGACTCATACCCGGAGTTTAAACTGTCACTGTATTAAGCAGGGGTCAGAGATTAAGGTAAAACTCATTTACAGCAGTAGTTCTCAAACTGTGGGCCGGGACCCTCAGTCGCGACCCCAGATGATTTGCTTCATGTGCAACACTCAACAGTAAACATACAATGTAAGTGTATATACAGGGTATATTAGCACATTTCTAAAGTGACAATTTGACTTCACCACTTTTCAACCAGTCTTCATATAATTCTAAAGAAAAATAAAGAAAAACAAGACAATTATTGTGTCAAAAGTAATCTACATACTATAAAAAATAAAATAATATTGTCAAATATTACCTAAGGGACAGTTAGCAGAGTGTTAGACCAATCTGGGAACTAAATCTAAATCAATAGCTTTCTTCACAAATGTGTTCATAAACGTGTCTACTATCACCTCTGAACTTTCTCAATCACAACTCCCTTCGGAAACTGTGGGAGCCAATCAAAGTTGGGGGTATCCCGAGGGCCTGGGATTAAAGGGGGAAAAATAAAAAATGGCCAATATGAGCGTATGAGGTTGTGTAATTAGGGTATTTTGGGGGTGCTGAATCCATTCCAACCATTAGTTAGCAGTAGAAATTACCCCTTGGCCATATAATATTGCCAATTAAAAAAATGGTTGGAGTAGGGTTTGAATTCATGAAAACTATTCAAGATGTTATGTTATGTTATGTTATGTTTTATTTATTTGAATATGGACATCACAATCACATTGGACGAACCAGATGCATTGATATAAGTGATTTTAGCACAAGTACTAATTCTCATCACCTGTCCACAGGAGGCTTTTCTATTTTACATTAGTCAAATCTAACACCCAATCAAGTACAGTAAACGTTAATACTAATCTAAAACCCAATCAAGTACAAAAACAATAATACTAATCTAAAACCCAGTCAAGTACAAAAAAAATATATAATATGTGGTTACCAATAAGAACAATCTGACCCTTCAGCTTGTGGGACATCAGGCGGGTAAGCGCACATCATGACACACAGGATAACATGATACAATCTGACAAGGTTCATAGACAAGATTGTGTGCACATCTCAAGCCTATATTCAGGCCAGGTGCTGGACATCAAGGTATTCAGATAATGGATGGAGAAGAACGCCCGCACACTGTTTATATGCTCCAAAAAACTTACTTTTATTATAGGCAACTGCAACGTTTCGTCTTCATCAGGCAAAAGTTGTAGTAACAGACAAAGAACCCCTTATATAAAGGACCATTAATTGGTGGTAAGGCATTACACCTGGGAGTAGGGTGGTGCTCAAACCACCCTACTCCAATCACAGGGACTGGATACATAGCTCCACCCCTCAAAAGAGTATTTTATAAAAGACCTTACTTACATACAGTGTATCAATGAAGGAGTACATGTTATGAACAATAAGATAAATATACAAAACGTTAAAACCTTTAGTCTTAAAAAAAGTTAAAGTTTTCAAATAAAGTACAAAAACAACAAAATAATCAACATGACATGATTAGGTGTTTAGGCCTATCCATGATAGGGTGAGTGTCCCTGGTCAAATTTGAACCGGGGACCTTCTGCACAGGGGAATCGGTAGGCTGATCTCTAGACCAGTGGTTCTCAACCTTTTCAGGCCGTGACCCCCAAAATATTCATATTTTAACTGGGGACCCCCCACCCTGACGAGCACTAAGAGTTGAGGAATTACATTTTGTATAACACTGTTCTATTGTGAAAATAGCAGATCTACATGCTCCTCGCAACGCGAGGCGTTGTGAGCATGTAGATCGGCTATTTTCACAATTTCTGCCTCTAATATTTGACAATTTGGCCAATGTTTAATTTGTCATTTTAGAGGTATTAAAAAGTCCTAAATTGTCACTTTAGAAATGTGTAGATATACCCTAATTGCACTTAAACTTTATGTCGGTTTGTTTACTGTTGAGTGAGAAAACAATGTTGCACATTACATTAATCATCTGGGGACCCCCCAACATAATTTGGGGACCCCACTGGGGGTCCCGACCCACAGGTTGAGAACCACTGCTCAAGACCACTAAATGGCTTTTGAGAATCGGCCTAGAAGTACCAATGAGGGAATAAGGGGAAACTACAAATATAAGCTAGAGGAAAGGCTTAACATCAAATTCCTCATTGCCTGATGAAGACGTAAAGTCGAAACATTGCAGTTGCCTATAATAAAAGTAAGTTTTTTGGAGCATATAAACAGTGTGCAGGCGTTCTTCTCCATCCACAATCTGACAAGGAACACTCAAAAGGGTTTAAAACATAGGGACTAACAGGACACATGTGAACTCGAATGACATGATTGGCTAAGCCTTAGCCAATTAGGCCTATTTTATGGCTAAGGAGTCATTTTAACTGAAAATTAATGGTTGGAATGGATTCAGCAGCCCAAAAATACCCTAATTATACACCCCATATGCTCATATTGGCCATTTATTTTATTTTATCCCCTTTAATCCCGGGCATCCCGATACCTCCAACTTTGATTGGCTCCCACAAAGTTTCCGAATGGAGTTGTGGTTGAGAAAGTTCAGAGGTGATAGTAGACACCTTTATGAACACATTTGTGAAGAAAGCTATTGATTTTGATTTAGTTCCCAGATTGGTCTAACACTAGGCTAACTTTATCTTACTACTAAGAAAGTAAACATTTTGAAATGCTTTCCTGAAATATGGAGGATGAAGTTTGACGTCATTTACCCATCGTACCTGGTTCACGTTTTTTGTGCTTATATGAGACGATTTTAAGATGACCCAATGTTATTCTCCATAGAGAAATTACTTGGTGTTGGATGTGGGGAGCTGTCCGGTGCTGAAATCAGACGCTCCACTCTGTGGATGCTATGTGTTTCTTACCGTGTTGATTTTTGTTTTGTTTCGAAGACTCTTACGTGGTGTCGATGTGCTTAAGCCTACTAGTATGGTACTTGGGATGAGCGAGTCACGTCATGACTTCGCTGCTCTATACATTGCATTTGTCCAGGTTACACATTAAAAACAAACTCAACAGCTCCTTTATGAGTTGACTACCAGCAAAGCCAGGAATAAGACTTTTGCCCTAATCATGGGGTGTCTCTGCTCAATAAATGAGATTAAGGGCTAAAACTTGGCTTTAAAAAACCTGCCTTTTGCCTTGCACACAAAATAGCTCCAACACTGCCTGCATTGTTCTGCTATTGTCTGTATAGACAAGGCCAGTATATAAATGCAGTTTATAATAGCGTGTCTCGTTTGTTTTAGTTGTGCAAACCTGAACTGTGGGAGATGCCACCTACCTTTATCAAACCAACCATTGCTCCCTCCCTCCCTTTCTCTCGTAAACCCTGGTCTCATGATTACAAAGACTCACAGACACAGTATTAAAGCTATTTGACTTGTTTCTATGGCTAATTAAAAGCACCCTAACATTTGAGTGTGTGAGTGTTTGTGAAGACTGGCAGGTGGGTGTGTGGGGAGTAGTTTTTATGGTGCACCTCCAATGCAGGCCACCATCTTCAACTTCCTTTTGCCTAGGCCAGCCCAGTATGGAAACAAATACAAGACCTGTCATCTGCCTTTAATGTGAGAACTGGTGTGTGCACACTGTAACATCCTGAGTGTTAATGTAAACCTGAATGTGCTCAAATGTAACATTTGGTTATATTAGTACACTCTCAGAATTACAAATGGCTCAATTCAGATTTAACTGTCTGTCCAAATACACAGGTACAGTGTGGTATCTAACTGAGCCCTCTGATGCTCACATGATGTAAATGCACCACAGCATGCATAATTGCATTCATACATAACCCAATAATTTTGGCATTTAGATGTAGATATGAAACCAGGTTTCCTGTAGCAGGAAAAACTACAGTTAGAGCGTGATGGTGAATTAAAGCTACTGTGCTTAAATTATTTACAGTATGTCCAGAGTACATTGGGATACTTTGAAACAAAACATATTTCTGCTCCTTCTATAAACACCCCTCAGTTATCCGGGCTATAACACTGTTGGAGGTTTGGTCCAAAGAAGGCCTATAGCTAAACTCACTTTCTTTGGCCCTGTGCAGTAATTTACCAGCTGCAAAATAAACAGAACAGAACTGAGAGCTATGAGCCATGGGAGGAGAAAATTGAGACTGCAGTAAGTAAGAAGGAATAAGGGAGGGAGAAAGAGGAGGAGACAATGACAGAGAAAAAAAGACTGCAATGCATCATTGCAAGTTGACAAACTGCTTCTCTCCCTCTCTTTCCCTCTCTCTCTCCGGATCTCTCTCCGGAAGTTCTCAAGTTTGGGAGAAATCTAAAGTCCCTGCTGAGTTGGACATGGATGCATCGCTGTAGCTGCTCTTCGATTTCTCCAGACTTTGCAGAGTCATCCTGGCACGGGAAGCATCAAGCATCCTGCCCTCCCCTGGATGGTCAGCCCCGAACAACCCTCTCTCTCTCTCTCTCTCTCTCTCTCTCTCTCTCTCTCTCTCTCTCTGGCTCCCCAGTGTGGGCATATAGTTCAGCACTTTGTCTGTTTTTTTCTCCGCTTCCCTTTTCTCTCTCTGACCTTCAAGAACAACCTTCTCCCCTCTGTCTGGGCTAAGCTCTCGCCTTCCTCCTTCCTTCTCAAATGAACAGAGCTTCAGAATGGGCAACTCCCACAGTATTTGGCATAAAGATAAACTATCTATCTGTCATTCCTGCAGTGTATATGGGTGTAGTCTCTCTCTCTCTCTGGTCAAAGTCACAAACTACAAAGTAACCATGAGACCACCACAGCAACTGAGGGGCCTCGTTGGTCAGGGTGCATGTCATATAGCAGTCCCCTCAGGCCACACATTATGGACCACAAACTATTGATGTGTCTCATGGAAGCAGAAGGCCCATAGAAATACACTGCAGCTGCATAGTAGCACCAAGTGATGAGATCCTGATCACCTTGTCTCCTGCACTGGGAGGGGTTCCTCTCTTGGAGTAGCACAACAGAGTGGGTGTGGCTAATGTCTTCACTGCACCAAGCCAAAACTCACACACTGGCACTCCACACACATGCAGTAGCACAAGCACAGCAGACACAAAAACATTGCACCGCACACGTTTCTGGTGTACATGAATCCCACTTTTATTTTAGACAGAAAACGATGTTTGTTTTTTTCTGGTCTGTTTTTGGTTACATTTAAAACCGTCCTATGAAAAACTGTAGCACCAGAGCAGATCTTTATTGCCCATTCTTTGTTTAAAAATGTCAATTTGTGCTATTTTTGAGTTTAGATCAGTTTTGATTGTGGAGAGACATTTCCTTCTTGAATATAAAAAA
This sequence comes from Nannobrachium achirus, assembly GCF_963921795.1. Lineage (NCBI taxonomy): Eukaryota > Metazoa > Chordata > Actinopteri > Myctophiformes > Myctophidae > Nannobrachium > Nannobrachium achirus. Next base: position 30,012,145 of record NC_137827.1, on the reverse strand, counting down.
AGACTAGCACTTCATTTCTTTTCCATGTCATTTGCAAAATAAAATAGAGAAAATCTTATATCCTTTCCATTTAAATCACAACAAATACATTTAAAGCAAATGAAAATTGGGCGGCATTTAGCATAATCCAAGCAGGGAATTAGCTTTCATGATGAATAATATCATATATTTATATATTTATATGTATACATATATTATGTTTATATACAAGTATGGCACTTGATTACACAAAAGCAAGAAAAACACTTTTTCACAAATGAAAGCAGTGGGCGCTTTGGTGTGTCATAAATTAAAGAAGTCACAGACGTTAGCGTTTTTGCAGCAAATCCACCGGATACTGTTTTGCAAGTCAGCTATTATAGCAATGGAATGGTTATACATATGTTAAGGTCAGTGGTGCAACACAGGCAACTAAAAACATGAATGACGCTGATGTATTTTAACTAGGTCGATCGATCCATAGTCATAATTGATTTATATATCTATGCATATATAAATCTGGATGGTAGATTTTTTCCCCCCCTCAACCTCATGTTGTCACTTAAATAGGTTGGTGTCAAAAATCGGTGGGAAAAAAACACACACACATTTTAAAAACACCGTCAATAAATAGCACATCTTGGGTTAGGTTTGGCTCTCAAGTGTTCACCTCTTTAGTGCAATTTGCATTTACTCTCTTCAAGTACAGTAGTAACAGCCCAACAAAGAGTAAATACGTGAACACGTCAACATGGTCTCCATTTAGCGCTTTACAGAGTATAAAGGTTACTAAAAAGTTGCATCAGTGCAATAATAAATAAGTAAACAAACGTGTAATCCCACGCTTGCCATGAAGTCCTTAAAAGACAAACCAAAATGAAAAATCTGCCCACTCTTAAGTCATAACACGGATCAGGCGTGCGGAGCTGTCCATCATGTCCATCAGGGGGTTTTCCACTTCTCTCTCTCTCTCTCTCTCTCTCTCTCTCTCTCTCTCTCTCTCTCTCTCTCACTGCAACATTGTCTCGTTTCTGGCATCCCTCCCCATGTGTCACACATAAGCAGAGTCGCTGGACTGAGTGCGGCCAAAATTAGGCACACTCATTCTCGGCAAGTCCTTGTTTCTGATCTCATAGATGGACTTCCTCCGAGCCTGCACGCCGCGGACAGCCGTTTTGATTTTCCTCCACCCCAGATGATTGAGTTCTGCCAGGTTCAGAACCACGCAAAACCCACTGACCGCGAACATGAACACCAGAAAAACTGTTTTCTCCGTGGGTCTGGAGACGTAGCATTCGACATCTTTTATGCAGGGGTATCGATCACATTCGTACACCGACGGGACGTTGAATCCATACAAGAAGTATTGACCCACCAAAAAGCCTATTTCCAGGGCGTTTCTGAAAACCACTTGAATGATGTAAAATCTCGAGATACCCTCCTGTCGCCTCATTTTGGACTTAGTAGTTCTCATGGCCGAACTGGGCATCTCTTTAACTTCCAAACAGTCGGGATCGGCTTCTTTGGTGGAGTTCTCTGTGTTCTGAAGTACTCCGTTAACAATAGCGTTTTTATTCACTGCCTTTTTACTATCTTTCACTGAATCTGTGTCGGCCTTGTCCAGAGTCAAATAGACAGTCGAGTAGCGTCGCTCCTTCTGCTTGGCCGACTGGTGCACCGAGTACGTGATGAAGCAGAGACTCGGAGTGCATACCATGATGATCTGGAAAACCCAATATCTAATGTGTGAAATGGGAAATGCCTTGTCGTAGCATGCCTGGTTGCAGCCCGGTTGCAAGGTGTTACAAACAAACATGGTTTGCTCGTCATCATAGACAGTCTCTCCAACTATTGCTACGATAAGAATCCGGAAGATGACCACCACAGTTAGTAGGATCCTAAAAAGCAAGCATAACAAACAATGTGAAAATAAGGGTGCAAATATGTGTTATTGGTAAATATTTGAATTTCAACTGTGCTGCTGCCGTTATGCGGCTCATGCGCTCAGCGGAGTCCTGAGCTGGCGTGTTGGATGTGGGGAGCTGTCCGGTGCTGAAATCAGACGCTCCACTCTGTGGATGCTATGTGTTTCTTACCGTGTTGATTTTTGTTTTGTTTCGATGACTCTTACGTGGTGTCGATGTGCTTAAGCCCTCAAGTATGATTTCGAGTTTGAAATAGCTATTTGTAATGGGCACGGACGCTATGTGTAATTGCTCTGTGTGACTATCGTGTTTTGAGCTTGTTAGGCTAATGGAATGGATGGTAAACGCCAGCTCTCTCCCCCTCCTAAAGTGCACGACCCTCACTCAAGCACCACAACAAGAATGAATGGATGGATAAATGAATCGATGGATGGCACATGGTGTTTTAGTTTAGGTTAGGGTGATTTAGTTTTCAGCAGCAGCATCCCGGGTCATAAAGAGACAGCTGTTAGTTGGATTAGTTGGGTCTCACAGCAGGGAAGAAGGAAAAAAAACCTGTGAAAGAAGAGAAAAATCCACAACACAGAAATGGGGGAATAGGAACCATGCTAAAGACGATCCTGGAGGCTGCTGCATTTCTTCAGGTGTTGTCGGTGTTGGGATAGGATTCATCTCTCTTTTTTTTCCTTACCTTCCTATCATAGTAGAGTGCTGCTGAACAGCAGCCTCCAGGAGCCTCTCTAGTATAGTCCATTCCCCCATTTCTGATCATCCGGAGAAGACGAGGGCACAACGGCACTCTGCTCAAAATCCTCCGAAAATGTTTAAAATTCCTCGTCCCGTCTCTCTCCCCTCTTCGTTGCTGTCAGTCTCCTGCACGTCCGATCTTATCTAGAAAATGCATGGAGAGCGAGGCGATGCTCGGGCTGCCGTCCGCCTCCTCCTCCTCTCCGCGCGTCTCTGTGCAGTGCGTGCAGCCTGTGGCGAGAGCGCGAGGGCAAGTGAGCGTTCTGCTGCTGCTGCCGTGTCTGCCGAGCGCCCGCGCGACGTCGCCACACTTTTCCTTGTCATGGGAGTCTGAAGGGGGCTGATCACTATAAGCCCTCCTTTTTTCGATCTTCAGATCAGGTTGATGGGCGAGAGCGCTGCGTCTGGATGGAGGGAGGTTTGGATTTAATGTCTTGCCAGCGTTAATCCGCCTTTAAGTAGTAGGTCCCCCCACCCACCTCCCAGTTGTAGGTCCCCCCACCCAGCCCTGCGTCACGGCGCAGACAGGTTGGTGGCGCGTGGCCAGGGGACGCCAGGGTTTCTCATTTTCAATATTCGGTGTTCATCGGCGTCTCGGGATTAATCGGTATTAAAAAGAAGAAGAAAATAAGCTCAGTGCACCGCAATGGGTGTCTTTGTGGTTTTAAACAATATAGAGGTATTAGAGGCGACTGAGCCTAGCTGGACCTGAACTAATGCCTATGGGGCAGGCAGGCCTACACACTAAGGCTTGAGGACCGAATCATGCCAGGAGCTCAAAGGTCAAGATGTCTATCAACGATTGTAATAATTATATTGGACAAAGGGTGTTTATTTTTAACAGAGGCCGAGGCATGGGCTACAGTAGCTGTGCACACCTTTATAAAATCGTGAGTAGGGCTATTGCACCAGACATCCTTGCGTGCTTAGCGGCATCTGTCGATATGTCGCAGCAGGCTGCTGGATGGGCTGGCCGGCGAGGCTGCCGTTTCCACCTCAGGCAAAAATGATGCTCTGGATACAGTGACTGAGTGAGAGAAGCATCCGAGTTGTTAATCGCTTTACACTGCAGCCCAGCCCACCGCCTGCCTCCTGTCTGTCTGTGAGCGTGGCTTTAAAAATAGAAGCAACGTAGACTCCGCCCTGTATGGATTGCCCAGAGAGAGATATGATCAACTCATCATTACACCGCACTGTGCACGCGTGTGTGTACACTAAAATTAGACCCATGTGTGTGCTGTATATCTGATAATAATAATAATAACAACCTCAAATACAATGCGTCACTGTGTGAAGTTAAAATTCATGTAAAATACACCTTATAGCCTACTGTGTGTGTATGTCCCTGTACACACACACACACACACACACACACACACACACACACACACACACACACACACACACACACACACACACACACAATTGCCATAGCCTAGTCTGTTTGTTGATTGCTTAAACATAATTTATAACCTACTACTGACCGAAAATAACTGATATACAATTTATTTTTGATAAACAACACAGTCCACGTGGAGTATAAATTACTCTTTGGCATATACCTGTTCTCTCAGGTTGGATTACTTGTCACGTGACCGCCCTTGTGTTTTCACTCAATGAAAGTATGTGCAGTTAATTTCTCATAAGGTGGCTTATCTTCTCCGCTCACAGTAATCTTTTTCCACGGACACAGGAAGGACAGAGAGGTTCACACATGCAAAGTGAAAGAGATGTTTATAAACTATTATTGCTATGTTTATAACTCTACTATTTTGTGAATACTCTTCTTAAAATCGGAAACAACCCAAAGCCAACCCCATATTTTCTGGTTAGAATTCAAAAGGTAGGAAATGTTTTGCAAGTCCCGGGTCTCATTTATTTAAAAAGCTATACATACAGTATCCACATAAAAATTGCACTTTTGAGTGTAAACAAACACTGATAATTGACGACAACACGAATGGCAGCTTTGGGGCAGTAGACCAATAAGTTGGTTTTGCAAGGAAGGAGATAAAATGGGAGGAGAAGTTCAGTCTTTAGAAGCACTTCCTGTGGACGATTGAGGGACCAGCCTCATCATACTCCTGCTTGCTGATCCACATCTGCTGGAAGGTGGACAGAGAGGCCAGGATGGAGCCTCCAATCCACACAGAGTACTTCCTCTCAGGGGGAGCTATGATCTAGTAAACACAAGGGGGGAAAAACTGTGAGGACCCTGGATACATGCACATTCACTAAGGATTAGACAAATGATTAAAGACAATATCGTCACTGTCAGGCAGAAACCTCGTATCTCCAAGTTTCAAATTTGTAAATTTTTTCGTAAAGAAAAGCCCTGCTTCAACATACAAGGCTGTCGCACAAAAGTAGTGAAAACAGCAGATCTACAAGCACATAACGCCTCGCTGCGCGAGGCATTGTGTGCTTGTAGATCGGTTATTTTCACTAGATTATTTTTAAAATGATAAATAAAAAACAGTTTTGGACATACAAGGTTTCCACCCAACAACGACGATATAGAAGACAAGACATACATACCATTAAAAACAAATTATATCAAAATGCATTACCTTAATTTTCATGGTGCTGGGGGCCAGGGCGGTGATCTCTTTCTGCATACGGTCAGCGATACCAGGGTACATGGTTGTACCTCCTGACATCACGTTGTTGGCGTAAAGGTCCTTACGGATGTCGATGTCACACTTCATAATACTATTGTAAGTGGTCTCATGAATGCCAGCAGATTCCATACCTAGAAACAATGGACATCTCAGTTCCTACACTGTTTTACCCTCACAGCAAAGGGCACATTTGCATCATTGTAAAACAGGTGGCCACATGCACGCGCACTGGCAGCAACACAGGTGCTGAAATGGACAGCTCCCATGAACAGCTGCGCTCCAAGGAGCAAATGTCAACAAATCAAAGCTACAGCTTTGCATGCTGCTAAGGAACCCCCTCAACGATTTGCTTATCCTATTTCTACCCAAAGTGTACTGTAGGTGATGATAGAGTTTAGTCTGCGCGACTCATGCAGCGCTGAAATATATAACCGTGCGTAAAAAAACATTCTAGGAAAGAGCTCGTATTTTACGCACCAATGAATGATGGCTGGAAGAGGGTCTCAGGACAGCGGAAACGCTCGTTGCCGATGGTGATGACTTGGCCGTCGGGCAACTCGTAGCTCTTTTCCAGAGAAGAGGAGGAAGCGGCGGTGGCCATCTCGTTCTCAAAGTCCAGTGCGACGTAGCACAGCTTCTCCTTGATGTCACGCACGATCTCACGCTCAGCTGGTGGTATCAGATTGGAACGTTGTCAGATAAAAGTGCCACATGTGTAGGCAAAAACAATGGACGCCTACATTGATATGTAGCCTAATATTTGGCAGTGGACCCTAATCTGAAAATAATTTGTGCAAGGGACCCCCAAAATTCCACAACGTTTCGAAAATAGATGGTTTACAAGCTCATAGCGCATCACAATGTGATGCATTGTGAGATTGTAGATCAGCTATTTTTGAATAGCCAAATATTAAAGTGTATTTGTTATTCTACTACTTATGCTGGGGACGCCCTGGAACCCCCTCAAGGAGGCCCAGACCACAGTGAGAAGCACTGGGTTAAAATAGCCTATGTGTAGGACAGACAGGAGCCCTAAATGTTAAATGTATGTGAAAATATAGACTCTGGCAGGACTGATCGATCGTGCATAACGGTTGTAATGGTGTAACACGCGTGTCTTGTTCTGGCTGCATTGCTGCTTTTGCCTACCGGTGGTGACGAAAGAGTATCCACGCTCAGTGAGGATCTTCATGAGATAGTCTGTGAGGTCGCGACCGGCCAGATCCAGACGCATGATGGCATGGGGCAGAGCATAACCCTCGTAGATAGGCACGTTGTGGGTCACACCATCTCCAGAGTCCAAGACAATACCTGGACATGGCAAATAAACGTTCACACTCATTAATCCATTCGTTCAAATTGAGTCATGTCATAATATATTATTTAAAAGCCAAAGAATATATCTCATATCTCATACACACCTGTGGTACGTCCAGAAGCGTACAGCGACAGCACGGCCTGGATGGCGACGTACATAGCGGGGACATTGAACGTCTCGAACATGATCTGGGTCATCTTCTCCCTGTTGGCCTTGGGGTTCAGGGGAGCCTCGGTCAGCAGGGTGGGGTGCTCCTCAGGGGCCACTCTCAGCTCGTTGTAGAAGCTGTGGTGCCAGATCTTCTCCATGTCGTCCCAGTTGGTGATGATGCCGTGCTCGATGGGGTACTTTAGGGTCAGGATGCCTCTCTTGCTCTGAGCCTCGTCACCGACGTAGGAATCTTTCTGACCCATACCAACCATGACACCCTGACAACACACAAAGATCATAATGCTTCATACGATAAGTGCATCACCGGACATGTGATTACCACCGTTGCATTATTGTGGTGTTGACATGGTAACAAATCGGTTGGCAAAAAACAAAGGCATAGGCCTAAAACAGGGGTCTTCAACAGGGGGTCTGGGACCCCTAGTGGGTCCTCAGAGTTACTACAGGGGGGCGACCAAATCCTTGAGTGATAGGCTAGTATTTGCAATTAAAAACCTTTAACCCTTGCATCCCTATTCTGAGGATAACTTTTACCAAAAATACCAAGGGGACCTTGGCCTGAAAACGTTGAAGACCCCTGGCCTACAACCTACATTGCTTATGTTAGGCCTATACCTGGTGACGGGGGCGACCGACGATGGAGGGGAAGACGGCGCGCGGTGCATCATCTCCTGCGAACCCTGCCTTGACCAGGCCGGAGCCGTTGTCACACACTAGAGCTGTAGTTTCCTCGTCGTCACACATTGTGTCAGTTCTGTTGACACACACACACACACACACACACACACACACACACACACACACACACACACACACACACACACACACACACACACACACACACACACAAAGAAACCAGTAAGCCTGGCTTTAGGGGTTATTTTAGTTCAATCAGTGCCCTTTCACAAATAAAAAGGCTACTGGACTGCAACAATAAGGACTATTGATAAGCTATAGCTAGGTTAGCTCTATATTTCAGAAAACATTCATGCTCAACTGCAGTGTATGTCAAGAAATGCATTTATGTGTGGATAACCAGATTGGTATGTATGAAGTAGGCTATCATTTAAATATGACACATCAATCACAAGCCATGATCCCTGAATGAAAGCAAGCTAAGCTGATTGACCATAACGTGACTGTTAACGGTCTGTTCTGTCACAGAGTCGTTCGATGACATTTGGTTAGTCAAAAGCTTTCTAGTGGAACCGTAGTCATTAAAAAGAAAGAAAGAAAAAAAGTTATCCATCATCGTATGGTAAACTCCTCTGGTTAACGATGGCAATTTAATATTCAATTCCTCAATGCGTATCCTCTCGGCCAGTGGTTCCCAAACTTTTGAGCCTTGACCCAAAAGAGAAATTAGACGTGGGACCCAAACTAGTGAAAATAGCAGATCTACAAGCTAACAACTGGCTTATTCGCACAGCCTTGTGAGCTTGTAGATCGGCTATTTTCACTACCCCTTAAACATATTTGTTTTCTATTATGGAATTTCTTAGATTTTTCTTTTATTTACTCGTAAAATTACTTAGATAAATCATTGCATTTCTTGAAGGAAAAAAAAAACGCTTTTTTGGTAATGTTTTTTTTTTTTTTTTAGTTTTGAAATAATGATTAAAAACTAAAAATGTAGGAAGCAAAAATGTGTCCGAGACCCACAAATGAGTCCCGACCCATGTTTGGGAACCGCAGTGCTCTATAGACTAGCCTACTCACCAGCAGTTCAGCACCGGGCGCCGGATCTTGAGAATAAAACCAGGGGTGGCGAAAAGTCAGGACGCAACAATTTATACTCTGACAAGTGTCCGTGAGATGGGGCTGCGAGCCGAGCCCCCTGAAGGTGGCTGTCGAAGTGCGCCCCTCTCCATATTTGGTAACCCGGCCCTCGGCTCGCCCCATTGGCATCGGCGAGTCCATTAATGGAATAGTGAGGCCAGGGAACTCCCGTGCGGACCATCCCTGCCCGTGGCCCATGTAGGGAGGAGGGGAACGATGCCAGGGAGAACATGATGACGGGGCAATCAAACATTAGGTTCACTCTTCGAATAAGAATAGAACCGTATTGTTTGCGGCAGATAGGAAGGTGACAATAAGTCTGAAAAGTGCCACAATTATCACAGATACAGAGTACAGTAGCCACTATAGCCAGTTATGTTTTTTGTTCACTAATGAAAACAAACGCATGTGGCGCATGGGGTACCAACACATCTGGCAACAGTCAGCAGCTGCTTCACACGATTAGGACTAGACATTCCAAATGAAATGCCACCAGTTGGGATTTTCGCGTCAATGCTGCTGCTGTCTGAACTCTGAATATCCTATCTGACCATTTCTGATAGAGTGAGGGTTAGGCTACTTACTTTTAACGGTTTTAGAGCGTTGTTGTTTTCTTAACACCAGTCAAAGGTTAACTGTGAGGATATCTATCAGAGAAACAGGCTATATATTATATTTAGCATAACCATAAAATCGATGAGTATCCATACTCATCATAATGAGTTGCTCGTGAGTCGTGTGCATTTGGGTTATTGATGGCATATGTAAGGTGAACTGGCTTGTCAGAATTTACATTTGCTAAATGAAAATAATTACAAAGTGCTCAACTGCTCATATTTTACCTAGATTGGTTCAACGTTTTATTTTATTGATGTTTGTAGGCCGACTACCTAACTCACACTATGAACTCCCCCTGTCTTGGTGCAACAATGCTGCAGTATGTAGCCTAATAATAAAAGACTAAAAAAGCCTAATATAACAAAATAAAAAGCTTAGGATTTAGAGAGACACAGGCCTGTAAACAAATGTTAATCCCCCCCCTTTTTGCATTTCAAAACAATTAGTACAGTGTATCTTGTTGTTTTGACACATGCCTCACTTTTTATTCCTACAGAGCGCAAAGAGCAAGACAGTGATGACATTGCTAGTTTACACAAAACAGAAAGAGAAAGCTCCAACAGCTTTAAAATAACATTGACTAAGAGCAGTGGATGGTTCCACCACAAGGAGGACAAGATGAAAGGGCACAGAGAGCCACATGAATCATATGCTGTTGTCACCCGACCCCGAGCCATAACCCCTCACCGTATGACTCCTTATTTTGCTCTTACGTAATGAATCCAGGCCTGCTCTCAGCATCATTTTGCCCCAGTATTCAAATAATGTTAACATTTTATGAATGTGACTTTGCTGAGTCTGTCCATAATATACAGGAGAAGTGATATAGGCCTAATAAAGTAATGTGACTGCTTTTTCTATTCATTCGTCCCTAGGAAAACATTACAATGTTATGGATGTGATATTATTGTGTGTGTATAAGCCTAATGTTTTCATGACATGTTAACATGGCAGGTTGAAATAAGAGGTATCTGTTGGTCAGAGAGGGATTTGGCTACTAATGGCCATTCATGAAAACAGTGTTTATTTAGCCTATTCCCAGAGCACCTAATGGTGTAAAAGGCTCGCAGCAGTGTCTGCCTGCTCGTTTAATTGAAGAGGCTTCTCAAATTCTCACACCCAGCAATTTTCAGAGCTGTTTCAACCAAGGTTAAATCAACTTTGCATGATCACACACCTATCTACTGCCACCTCAAGGAAGAAATCAGATATAAATATAGCCCAGTAAAATGTGTGTTCTTTGTGTGGCCTAGTTGTTAGGTGAGTACGGATCTTAAGAGTACCGTCAACTAAGTTGTGCAAACTGCAAAGTATGCAAATATTTGTCAAATGAATCCACTACACATTTGGACACCGCCTGTTAGACTAAATTGCCCTTATATTATTATATTATAGTCTACTGAACAAAATAATAACACTAATAATTATATTCATCATCATAATAATATAAAAAAATATTTGCAAAGATATATGGTGTGATTTGAAAGCAAATTGTTTATAAAGAGCTCAGAGCATCAGAGAAGCGCATCAGAGAAGTGATACAGTCTATCCATATTCAAGCAAACAATACCTTGCCACTGTTGGCAGGGATCACATTCAAAATGCATGAACCATTTTGAACGAATTACAATATAGCTTGTTCAGCACACACGCCCTGAAGTGCTTCATATTTTGCAAACTCTCACTGTCACAAATCAGCCAATTTTTGCATACAGTGCATGGATGTGTGTGAGTGTTTATGGTCTGCATGTATTTGAATATATTCACTGTACTGTAGTCCCTGTTAGTCGGGAGCAGAAGTCAGGGGCAGATTGTGCCCTTTGGTGAGCGCCTAAGACTGTCAGGAGAGGAGGGAGATAGGAGGCAGGCAGAAAGGAGAGGATGCATCCTGCCTGATGAGCTAGGAAATGCCAAGCTAGAGTAGAAACCCTCTGGGTGGTAACACACGTGCATGCAGGCAGGCAAGCACTCGTGTGCACACACACACACGCACACTCTCTCTCTCTCTCTCTCTGCTCATTAGCACATACTGTAGATTGCATATTATGAGGAGTGTAGTGGCTTTACATTCAGGGCAGTCTAACTCTGACAGTCCCTAAGTTAGTCATACAAAAGTGTCCCCACTTGTGTATCTGAATGTAAAGTCATGTGTGTGTGTGATTATAAACCAGTATGTGATTAATTGGATGAGGAGGCCTATACATTTCCTCTCTTTAAGCCTCCCAGGTCTCCTCACACAGCATGAATCCAAAGTGCTGATTTAATTCAGTGAGTGTAAAAATGTACTCCTAAGGTCGTAAACCAGGTTTCACTTTTACACTCCGAGTTAAATTATCACTCTGGATTGTTACTCGGGGCCAATAAAGCAAGCTTTTTCCATACGAAAATTCACCAGCTAAACCTAGGCATCTCTCCCTCTCTCATGTGCATCCATCCACTTGGCTCTCAGATCGTATACCATGTGCAAGCCAAGCTCACAGCATCCTCTGCCAAGGCTTTTGAGTGGAATAAAAGAGAAAGAACAAAGTTGAAATTAAAATCAGGCGATTTTTTGGCAAGTGCTATTCTGCCCCTCTGGGTGTTTGGGAGCAGAACAAACCCAGAAAAAAACATAGTGTAACAGGATCTCATATGACAGACATACATATTGCACTAAAGCCAGTCCCTTTTCTGAGAAATTGCTCACTTATAAAAAGCATCACTGAGTTTTAGTCGCTGTGCATCAGTCAACAGGGACAGCCTAAAAATGAGGTTAAATAGCTCTTTGAGTAGCAAATAAAATATTAATGAATAAAATTTGAATGAGCAATAAAAATGCGTAGGCAACACCTACCCGGATTTGTAGGTTTAAGCTTTAATACTGATTTGAGGCAGCTGGCAATGCAATGGCAGAGAGTTTTCAGACTCCAAATCGTGCACAAAAGTGTACTTTTGACGGTTCTTGGAAAGATTAAGTTGGAACTCCACTTTTGGGGGATTTCTTTTGAGCTGAAATTCTGTTTAATGTGTGTACCCCACCCAGCACTGCAGGTTAAAACAAAAGTGGCCTCATTCCACCTTTACAAGGCATTTAAGGACATTGTCAATAATAATGATTGTTTGTTTAGTAAGCACAGGTTGCCAATTGCAATTGACAGAGAATTGGTACAACTGAGCAGTGATTGCAAAAGCCTTACAATTTATGCATTTAGCCAACATTCTCTTATTCAGAGTGACTAAAGAGTTTTTACAAATTGTTTCAGTCTAATGAAAGGTTACTCAAGGACGATATTATTATGCAGCTTAAAAACAAAAAACAAGGAATAAAAGGTATTTTAGTCTGAAGGTCCTCCAAAATGTTTGTCACGATAGCTCAAAGCACAATAGATTGAATCACAGGTGTAGAATAGGCGTCTAGTGATGGTATTAAACATTGCCACAGAATACATTGACATTGACAGAATAGACCAACACAACAGCTAAGGTCACAGAGTTGATTAAACCACAAATCTCTAAAGTGTGAGTAGGAGAAGAGAGAAAACTAGAAAGATGTAATTTTGGAAATTGCGAGTGTGGTTGCCCTGACGTGAATCACATTTGGAAACTGAACTCTGAAATTCTATCATCAGAACAATTGCAATTCTGTACTCCTTGCTTAATGCAGCTCTGAATTCTGAAGACACATGGCGCCTTTTAGCAATGTAATTAGTGTGGTGAGGAATGAGGAAACAGAAAAAAATAAAAAAGGTTCATTGGCTAAATGTTACTCCGTAAACCTGAACTGATAACAATAGTGTGTTCTTTGTCTTTCAGCCAATGAGGAGACATAAAGATGACGTCACCAACAATACCGGTTCCTCATTGGCTATTACGGAGTAACACTTGACCAATGACAAAGCAACAAAAACTGCTTTTGATTTTGTGGGCACACGTCACCATACGGCATACGCCATACATAGCATTTAACCAATGAGGAAACAGAAGAAGAAGAAAAGAAAACGCGTTTAGCCAATGAGGAAGCTGCATAAAGGTGATGTCACGAAAATGCTGGTTCCTCATTGGCTAAATGTTACTCCCTTCAGGCAACCACACTAACTAGACTGCACTCTGTCGAGGTACCAACTTGTGCCTTGCACACTTGTGGCCACAGATATAAAGAGCTAGATGCCTCGTTCGCCTCTGCAGTTAATTGGAGCGATGTGCAAAAGTTCTAGTCCGGACTTCCTGAAAAAACTAAGGGAACGCTGTCAGTCAAAGTGACTGCTGGCCAATCACAGCGTGTCTTTTCCGGGACTTATCCAAGGACTACAATTCAATTCAACAGAGCCAGTTCCGATGTTGCGCTGCTCAGCTGTTCTTACAGGCTGCATACGTAAAGACCAGCCCCCACCTGCCTCTGATTGGCTTACCGACTTCCGTATGTGTGACGCACGCGGGAGCAATGAACACGTTAGCGGTGAAGATTCCCTTAGTTTCTCAATGCATACGCCCCCTAGCCGAAGGTCTACCTTTCTATGTCTATGCTTGTGGCCTACTTGTGCGCCAGCAGAGCGTGGCCTGTTATTTATATCAGGTGATGATAACGTCATCAAGAATGCTGGTCCCTCATTGGCCTCAACCATAAACACAAACATTTACACAAACAGATACGGCACATACAAAATCACAGAACGCAGTACTTGCACACTCTGCTGGCGCAAGTCAAGATCATTCAAATCATGTGGATTTCAGGATTCAAATAGGAACAGCGTGATTCCAATGTGTTTGGACATTCAGAATGTTTTAGATTCCTTTTGGAATTCCAGTCATCTATGATGTTAGTCGTCTATGACATATGGTGTGTGCCATGGTGTATGACTCCAAATTTGGGCAAGGTTTCAAGGTTTGGGCGAGCCCCACTGACTTCATGAAATTAAAGTTGAATGTTTATAAAAGCGCGCTCTCTCTCTCACACACGCACGCACGCACACACAATATTGTTATTGTATTGTTTTAACTAATAACGTGTATTTTTTGCTATTGTTCTGGCTCTTTATTGACCCTTATGTAAGACCTGACCAGTGTGTTTTCTACCAAATTCTGTCTATAACAACTCAATCAACAAACAACACACGTTCAAAGCCATTTTAATCGTATTTTAAGTTTCCATATACTCATTTACATGTCTGAGCGTCTTCATTGTTAAAAAGCTATTTCCATTCTTATCTGCCCCAAGCAGTGTCATCATGAATTAAACAGCAATCACAGGCCATGAACACAAAGCCTATTTCATTGCAGACAGTCCCACACAAATGTGAAATTCATGGTTTTTACATATTCACCAAGCAATTGGAACCCATTTTTACAGACCTTCTGGACAAACAAAATATGTTTATATTATATTGTATAAAGTTTTCTCAGTGTACATTTCATATCAGCATTCGAAACTGAACTGTCTCAAATCTCCCCAGGACATCTCATAATAAAACAGACCTTACAAGAGGCCTCGCCTCAGAATGAAAAGTAACACACTTCTCTTTGGAAGAAAATCAAGTGTGCACTGTTTTTTCCCGTTTGATGTCTTGTTAGACCTCAAAATCTTAACCACTTTAACCCTGGCATAGCATAGGCTAAAATAAAATAAAACATAAACATTTAGAATATCTTTGTGGTTAAGTGGTGAAGTGGTTAACACAGCGGCTTGCCGTGCCTCATGTTCTGGGCGCAGGTTCGACCCAGGTTGGCTCCCTCCAGGAGTAGGTCGGAGAGTCTGTCCAGGCCAATGCAGGTGGTGAGCGGGGTGACGAGGCCATAGAGAGCTCCCAGGGTAATGCTGAGTGGCCAACCCACGCACAGAAGAATCACCAACCAGATGATGCTCCAGAAACATGACCCACAACTGGCCATCCTAGTCTGGGAGAGAGAAAAGTTGAGATCATGGGAGAAAAGGTTGTGGTATAATCATAAGACACGCAGGAATGCATGGTCAAATTGAAAGAAGAAGAAAAAAAAGATATGGTATGCTAATAAACATTTTAATTAACCAATCACTTCACAGATTAGGACATTTAGTTTGAGTCTTGCTGTAAGACAAGACATCCATCTCTGAAGCCATTGGCCATGTCAGAGTATCTGACGGTCTCTGCAAAAATAACTGGAATAAAGTCCCAATGCCTGTCCACACCACTTTAGTGATGATAGGGAGATTATCAGATTGGAACGTGCCCTGTTGATGATCTGGATGTACTTGTCAGGATTTAGCTGTGGTCTTGACAAAGCATGATAAGCCGTCAGTGCCATGCAACAACCACAGTGCACGTCTGGCTGCTGAGGTCAACTGGCCACCCACTTAGACCCCACAGAGGAAAAGCCCTGCCACATGAATCACCGATCATGCATGACTTCTGTAATAAAGCATTATTTAGCTGTCAACATTAATAACGAATGACAATGGGTGACAGTGTGTTGGTATTTGGAGATCCAGATTGTTTATTATCTATGATGAAGCACAGATTACTGGAATGTGTAAATGCCATCTGCCTGATGATTTATTCAGTGTAAGGTGGCAATTGAATGCACACAGAAAGATTATAAAATATGTTTGCTTTCATGTAATTCAACTCAGTATGTGAGAGATTGAAGGTGAATATTTAAGTAAATGTAAAGTACATGTATAAATGCCCTACTTTTACATTGGATCAATATTTATATAGACTCCACAGACTATAAAATATCGAATTAATTTAAAAAAGATGGATATGGAAGCTACAAGGTTTCTGCCTGACACTGACAATATATTTGGTTCTATAAATGTATTTATAGAACCAAATATATTTGTGGTATTTTATTTAACCACTGCGGAGGTTGTGGATTTGAATCCACCGTTGTGTATCCGGCTTTGTCAAGTGTCTCTAATACGAACATTGGCCCATGTTGAGGTGAGCCGGGCGGGGAGAATGATATGTCACTGCACGCATTCCTACGGGGACGTATTCCTGTCAGCGGGGAGTGTTTGGTGGGAAGTTTGGACGAAGGCCTACATTCTCCCGTTGGTGGCTCCTCACTGGAAGGTGAGTCAATAGGATACAGCAGTGACAACACACAGAAATGTGTGGGGAGGAATCAATTGGCATTATGGGTAAAAAAACAACAACAACAAATACATTTATTTGTTTTGTACATTTAAATAAATGTTCCTGTTTTCTTTCCTCAATTTTGTCTTTATATCATTTAATATTTTTCTTTCTGCTTACTCTTTATTTTCCCTAACCCCACTTGGTCTTTTCTACAACCTTTACCGTGCGCTGCAGTGGTGCAATCTTGCATTAATGACGTATTCTTTCTGCCAACATTATAATAAAAAAATGAAGGGGCCGTATCTGAAAGTATATATATATATTTAAAAAAAAGAATATTTGGTCCGAGATCAAGCCTTGAAGTTGAGATTGTATATATTGTGGTATTATGAGTGTCAAAGTCTAGTCTGCTGGGACTCCTCAACCCAGTTAGTTTAAAGAGCTAGAGTTTTTCTTCCTCTCCTAACACTTCCCAGTTTTGCTTTGTGGTATGCAATTTCCTGTTGAGACACACAACATAAGACTAGGGCTGTGGTCAGGCATTACATAAAACACGAGCACATCTTGTGATTTTTAGGAACGTCGTCCAGCGTATCAAAACATTTAGACAATGCAGGCATTGAAAAGCCATTATGCAGAGACGGTGGAATGTTATGAGAGTCAGGAGTGCAGTCACTCCCTTTCTTCTGCTTTGGCATCAATTTTTTCATGAAACATTTCTGCTAAATGAGTAAAATATCAATGCAAGTATTTCGATTAATAAGACTTTAACGTCAAATCAAGACTTGCCATGATTTGATCATCTACTACTCACTATACAATAGTATCTACTACTTACTATACGGTAGTATAGTAAGAACTTACTATACGGTAGTATAGTAAGTAGATGATCATCTACTGTACTACTTACAGTACTATACACTTCCACAATACGACTGTTAGGTAACATTCCAATATCTCTGCAAGGGAACAATTCTTATATTGCCATGATCATAGTCTACAGTCTAGCTTAAGATAACTTTGACTATGACTACTAGAAGACAACTACAGTACATTACTACTCATGAGCAAATGTACACAACTGTTTCACAGCATGCAGTTAGTTTTTAGAGACACACCAGCCCATAGCAATAGTTAGGAAATGCTTTGTAAAGTAGCAATGAACCTAATGAATACCTGTCGCGTGAGTATAAAAGACATGTTCACCTTCAGCAACGGAAAGCTGTGGAGAAAGCGAGAGCCTGTTCTCCTCCCTGACCGTGGATGCTGCTTCCAGTCTCAAGTCCCTGCTTGGGGCTCCAAGGGATCGTCTGGGTGCACAGTGGCCACTTCCCACCACTTAGTCCTAATTTACTACAAGGTACCACAGGGAACTGAATGCCCAACAGTCAAGCTTGCACTAAACAGATATGTAGTAATTAGCAGCCTGAAGTTGGGGGAGGATATTACACAATGTGGACATTCATGTGACTGCAGTTGTTGCCAGGGATTTTCTGCACAGTTTTTGTAGCCACCGAACAATAGGCTATGTAGTTTTATGTATGTCATAAAGTGTTGTTGGTCCTTCTCATAATTATGGATTGCATTATATATATATATATATATATATATATATATATATATATATTATTTTTTACACACACACACACACACACACACACACACACACACACACACACACACACACACACACACACACACACACACACACACACACACACACACACACACACACACACACACACACACACACACACACACACACACACACACACACACACACACACCCCTACACCTTTTGTTAATAAATACTTGGGTATTGTCTTGATAAAGGCCAGCAGACAAAAATATTGACTTTGAATACAGGTGCAATCACCACATTGCGCTTTCACTGGGGCTAGTATTGAAGTAGATTAACACATTGTAAATTACACTTAAGGCTTTAAATAAGTTAAATAACAGAAGTACCGAAGTGGTACTTGTGGAAAGGCCACAGGGTTACCAAAATCAGTAGAGTTCATTGTGCAATATACCTATTAGATTATGAGACAGTTTGTGTGTAAATTTTACATTTTGGCCAAAGGCTACAGTTTACAGTTTAGGCATTTATTTAGGCATTTAGCAGATGTTTTTAATCCAAAGCGATTTACAATAAGCAGGTAATAAATCACTAGAATAAGCAAGATACTATGTCAGTACATTAACAACAATATAACAAATGCATAGGAATATCAATCTAGAAAAAAAGAAAAGGCTAGAGCTAGAGGAAAGGTAAGGGGGTTTCTCATCTCAAATGACTTGACTAGGGTTCATCCTTTGGAGAGGATGAATTTGCTCAGCAAGTTTCATGGCAATCCATTCCTAATAAATTAAGTGGAAATTGTAGCTTTATGGCAGCATAAGAGGAAAGGCATTGGGGTCATCATACAGTAACTGTTAGGGTTCATCCTCCAGGGAGCATGAATGTGTTCAACAAGTTTCATAATTCTCCACCCATTAACATTTTGATGCACCGTGTGCGCAAGTGGAAATATTGGCCTACGGGTGCTGCCTGAGTTCAGGCCATGGGGTCAACAAAGTCAGTAGGCCCCATCCCTCAAGTTGCACTGCAAATTCAATGGCAATCCAGACAGTTTTAAAGATCTTGTTTTGGATCAAGTGCCCAATCGCTAGGGCAGAGGAAAACATATTATTCGAATAGCTGCAAGTTCATCTTAATGAATCTACAATACAGTACTCACATGATCCTCAGCACCAACGTTTAAGTCAATGTGAGGACTGTTAAACATGCAGCGGCTGGAGAGGCTGTGCAACTGACCTCTCTACTCAGACAGTAGGGGTTGGGGTATTGTAGTGTGGACAAGTCAGCCTGAGGTATGAGGCAACGGCAAGCTAACATGTGGTGCATGGTAATGACTAGAGTCTGTCTGCCTGCAGGCGGTGGCCTCATCTGTCTTCTCCACAGTTAAGTAGGACCTATATGCAAGTCATGAATGGAAAAGGGACTGAGTGGCTGTACAATGCAGGTTGAAATCCATTCTGCATGCATGGTGGCTGGGTTACAGACCTACAAATGCTGCATAGCAGCAGCTTGTCTGCCAATCATATTGTCAAATTCCAGATACACTTGAAAACGGAAAGGGGGGTTGGAGTACTTAATATCATGGCGGGGATTTCACCCAGCTTGAACATGATGAACCAATATATACAGTATTAAATTGTGTGTACTGAGAGAATAATGTCTTCCAACTCATTCATGTGTGTAAAGTAAAATAAATATCTCAGACTACAGATTCAATTGAGCATTTAATAAAAAAGTACTATTGGTTACAAAAGGTCTTTCACAAAAATCAAATATTATCACTGTTCTCCAGATTTTCCCTGTGTGAATTCTTTGTGGCTCCAGTAGAAAACAAATCTAAAACAGGATTATTGACTCTACAGTCATGGGCGCTCTCTCTCTCTCTCTCTCTCTCTGTGTAACGGACAGTTTCAGGCACAAGAGCCTCCAAAAGCTGACACTCTTCAGGAGGCAGAGATGGGACACTCTATGGTTCCTGCTCATCTGCGCTGTCCTCCCCATCGCTGTCGCTGTCTCTGCCGGGGTGTTCTGGCATCTTAGCGTGCTCCTCCGTCTCCTCCAGGGGCTCCGCCTTCTCTGCTGTATCCTCCGCGGGGGTTTGCTCCATCTCCTCCTGGGGTGCCGGCTTCACTGTCGTGGCCTCCTCTGGGGTTTGCGCCACCTCTGCCTCCAAGCTCTTAGCCGTGCCTTCTTGGGTCTCCTGCTCCATGGGGGTGTCCTGGTCAGGTTCGGAGATGGTTGTCACCTCCTTTACAATGGTCTTGGTTTGTTGCGGGGGTGGAGCAAGCTGCTGCTGTTGCTGTAGGGGAATGGGAGGGGATAAAGATGATTCAACCTTTACATTTATTTATTATTATTATTATTATTATTGATAGTATACAGTAGACTGACTGCCTGAGAGTGGATCGGGATTTGAATCCGCCTGTCCAGGCCAACCTTTACTTACTATATTATATATACAATTTTTTCTGGACTATAAGGCGCACCTGACTATAAGGCGCACTGTCAATGAATGGTCTATTTTCAAACTGTTTTCATATATAAGGCGCACCTGACTATAAGGCGCACATAATAGACGCTACCATTGCGTTATGCATCCAACAGATGGAGCTGTGCTAAAGGGAATGTGAATGTCAATGAATGATCCATATATAAGGCGCACTGGACTATAAGCCGCACAGTCGTTTTTTGAGAAAATTAAAGGCTTTTAAGTGCGCCTTATAGTCCGGAAAATACGGTATATATTTTTCAGCTTATTCTACATTTGTTTATTTCCATTGGAGAACATTCTATATCGAAGCCAATGCAGTTGAGATTACATCATTATCAAAACACTAGTTCAAATCTATTGTCAAAACATGGCATCTAGTTTGGTGCGTCTCTTTGAATGGGAAGGTTAAAAGCAGCAGGGGATGAGTTCAAACTCATTTGAGCTGCTGCATATGTTGTGACCTGTAAAGTCTCCACATTCAGAACTAGAACAGTGCTCTAACACATGACCTATTTCTAGCGCAGCATTAAAGTTTAAAGAAAAAAAAAAGCAACTAGGGAGAAAGACTTTAAGAGCTGCACCTTGGCAAACTGTCAGACGACTTGGCATGATTTGCAGCGATATGCGTCTTTTAGTGTTTTATAAATGTATAATTAATACAATGTTTACGTTGTGGCTCTAAAGAAGGCTAGCTATCTATATCTATTTGAAGCCTTTTTTTTTTACCTGTCTGTACTGCTGGCTCTGGATCATGCGCATGTACATATTGTACACCAAGTTGGCCATCTCAGGCATGTTCTTTATGACCTGGTTGGGCTGATTAGAAGCTTCTCTCTGCAAAGAGGAACAAGAGGAAGAAGAGTTCAAGTGAGAGATGGTTTAAGTTTGTACCCAGAAGCCGATCTGAGTGAGGGATGCTGCGGGCCTGTATCTACCTTGTTAGCACAAATTCTCAAATGTATTACATCATTAACTATTGATCTGCGGGACAATGTACAGGGAAATAATGCTGAACTCGCTCACCAGACCAGACACCTTGTTAAATAAAAACATCTCCTGTTGGCTGTCTCCGAAGATCAATGGTCACGCTACATCAAAAGCAGTGGTTTCAGTTGTATGGTTTGATGAATTAGTATGCAGGGGGAGAGGCCGCAGAAGACACATTGAGGAGGGAGGGGAGGAGTACAGTATTCATTCAACTGGACCGTTGCATCCTAAATAGCGAGGTAATAGGTTGAAATCACAGCGGCCTGTTGGGCAGCAAGTGGATCTGAGCACAATGAGGGCTGCAGCGTTGTAAAACTAAACCGTCTGTGCTTTTATTGCTGTAAAACTATCACAGGCAGAGAGCCTTAAAGTGCTTCCCCAAACCCCATTTTGCAGTAATAGATGTTTTACAGTCTGTCCAGTGCAGTTATCAGCTGCTGTAAATGTATAAAGCTGCATGCAGAGCTGCAACCGGTTCCACGTCCACACTGTTAAACAATTTATAATAGCTATGCTCGAGGCTAATGGGAGAAAAAAAGGCTGACTTAAAAAGTGCATTAGGGCACAGGCAACAGGAGGAGTAGAGGGGCTCCACATAGGCTTGGCCCAGCATAGGGGGCATGTGTGCGCCCAAAATGAGCGGTCCCTCTCAGAAGCAAGTGCTGCAGTGTTAAGTGCACTTTTAACCAAACCGATTCGGCCGCGAATCGGCGGCAGAAGACGGCGGAAAGCGTCTGTTGCTGACAGGGAGCTCATCGGCAGGTTTTCGGCAGGGGGTCGGGAACGTTATCGACGGAAAACTGGACTTGCTGGAATCAGTTTTGTAGAGTCGCCCCTGGCCGTCGGTAGGATTGAGGAAGTTGTAGAATGGACCATTAGTTTGCTACAGCTGCAAAACCAAGCCAAAATAAGCCAGAGACATTTTCCTGTCGCATATTTTTACTAAATACCATATTCTCAACTCTCAATTCCTATTCCAATCTGATCCAAAGCAAAGCTAGTAGTAGGCTAGTAATAGTGCTGCTGCTGAAGCAGCCCGTGTTTTTCTTTCTTTTTTTTTCTCTGCACGGAGAACACGGTGTGCCTCCGGTGCCAGATTCTGTGAGTGAAATAAGCGACCAGGTCTATGAAAGTAAGCCCAAAAGCAGCGACCAGTTTCACCTATTGACCTCCATTACATTAGTTATTTTATAAAATAATGTTGAAAGCAAGGCCAAATAAGCAACTACACTTCAGAAACAAGCCCAAACAAAAGCAACACACAACTAGCAACATTATAGGAAAACAGGATCAACGTTGCTTATAACGAGCAGACCTGGCACCACTGCCATACAGTAACTACAGTCGGTGTTGTCTGAAAAAATAAATAAGTGCTTAGTTTTTTGCAGTTCTTTGCAGTCTGTGTACAGTCAGCTGTTTGGTGTGGAGACACCTTTAGAGGAAGTGTGGTTGGGAGGGGTGTTTTCACTCCAGTCAGTGAAACGCACAATGACCAGACAGTGGCCGTCTCGCTCTGGCGGGATTTCGGGGGAGCAGCACAGAACTTCTGACCTTTGGGTGTTAATTATAGCCAGGGCCTGTAGTTCCCCTGGCTAGCAGACGGCCCCAGCAGAATGCTGTTAACAGACTGGAGGCGCTAAAGCCACAGTAAGACTTGTGTGACCCGCGGCTAAGAAGAGGAATGAAGATTCCATTCAGAATATAGAGGCAGGATTAGACAGGGAAATGGGGGGAGCTAGGGTGGAGAATAGCATTGCAGTATAGGGAAAATGGCATTTGGGTATATGCAAAAGCATCCACTTTCAACCTGGAGTCCCCATTTTGGTGATGTCATTATAAACATATAAACATATAAAATGTTCAGAAATCGCAACGCGCCATGAGCGTGTAGCTATTTTTGCGCAACAAGTATTTGGGGATTAAGTGGTAAAAAGACTAGGAAATAAGGGAGCTCTGGGAAGACTCTCTGCACGTGCGTGCATCTCCACTCACAGGCTGTTCCTGGTTGAAGTATTCGTGTGGTCTGATGTGCAGCTGCAGAGGTCTGGCGGTGAGCTGGTTGAAGGCGGGGGTGAGCTCAAAGCAGTTCTGGAACAGAGACACTCGGGCAAAGATGTACAGACCTAGCCTGGACCTGGACATGGCTACCACCAGACGCCTCACATCCCTGGGAAGAGACGAGAAGAGAGATTGAAAATAAATAACTGGGGGTGGAAAGTAACAGATCAGAAAAGAGGAATTAAAAAAAAAAAGATTTTGAGTGCAAAGGTGGGGAAACTTTAACTGAAAGGATCAGATAGGAAGGGGTGTGAAACATATTGGAGTTAAAATGAAATAAACAGTGTAGGAGGTAGAGGTTTAGAGAGGGATAAGCTAGCTACAGTTGAGGGTGGAGATAAAAAAAGGAACAGAGGGTGGGGGGAATAAGAGAGAGGGTAGATATATGTTGGCCCACTCTCCCATCCACTAGGTTTAAGGGATAAGCGAATTGAGGGGTCGATTCGACAGTCTGCAATAGGCGAAGTGTTTAATGAAAGATCGTTTACAGGTTGCTCTTGTGACAGTGAAACGCCACAGCGGCCTACATGCCACATTTAAGCTGCCTGCGCGCACGCGCACGCACGCACACACGCACGCACACACGCGCACGCACACACACACACACACACACAGTTAAGCGCTGACATGTATTCTAATTTTAACTCTGTTAGAGGACCCTACTAAGATAAGTAGCTACAGGGTGTTGAAAGAAAAACAGATTCCACCTCAGGCAACAGCAGCAACAGTATAACACTAAATACTGTACTCCGCCAGCACAGACATGTTGCCGTCAGATGGAAACCTTGTGTTACTTTTCAAGCAATGGGGAAAAAAGTACCTGTGTTTCAATGGGTCCAATGTAACTATTAGTCAAATACTTTTGTTCATAATTTAATTGGTTAAATATTTACAAGACAGACAGAGTCCTATTTTGGGCATGCCACTATAGGACAAAATGTATAAAAAGAAAAAAAAGAAATAGGTACTGTAGCTGATCTACAAACTCATAATGCATTGATCGCTTGCAATATCTAAGTTTGTAAATTTTTGCTCATCCCAATGAAGAGATCCACACTGTTTTAATGGCAACTTCTTAGGTTTTCATCAGGCAAATTCATCATTTGCCTGTACAAATTCATCATTTGCCTGATGAAGACTTAAAAACGAAACGTTGCGCCATTAAATAAAAAGTATGTTTTTGGAGCATGAAAGCAGTGTGCGGATGTGTTTATATCTTCATTGATTCTCGCCTTGATGCCTTGATGTCCAGCACCTGGCCTAAATACAGGCACAAGATGTGCAATTGTGCACATAATCTTCTCTGTGAAAAGTATAAAATGGGGTATTAAATCATGAAGAAAATAAAAGATTAAATATGTAAATACAAGGTTTCTGCCTGACAGCGACAATATGATATATAGAGAGAAGGAGAAATGCCCAATGTAAAGTGCATTGACACAAGTCATGTTTTATGTTTTGAGACATAAAACAGAGACATCTACTCAAGAAAAAAGGAGGCGAGTTGTACACTTGAACCTGCTCTGCAACATAATGTCACGTATTTGCAACATATTGCCATTGTGGAGAAGTGCACACTTTATCTGGCCAATAAATCAATGAGACAAAAACAGCTTGGTTGATGCAGAGCTTTTCTCTCGAGCGTGAAAAAGTGGCAGAGGCTATGAGGAGAAAAGGATGTGACTTTGGCTTTCTCACAGCGACAGCGGCCACGGTGAGATTTAAACTAATCTTTGGTTTTCATGTAGAATAATTTGGCTCTCAAATTGTGTCTTCCACGGCCGCCATGTGTTCATGAATGCATATGATGAGCGTACACATACTCACTCACACACTTAACGCAGCCAAAAATGCAGAATGCAGAGAGGACATGAGCAGAGCATGAGATTAAGAAGATTAATCTGTGCAATATGTACAGTGTGTGGATGAATTGTGTGTGTGTGTGTGTGTGTGTGTGTGTGTGTGTGTGTGGGGGGGGGGGGGTTACGGAAAAGAATGTGCAGGATTTAAGAGTCAGTTAATGTGTGCAGGCAATAGCATCAATGTGTGAGTAAATCGTCATTGTCGGGTGGAAACCTTGTATGCCCAAAACCGTTCGTTTTGCGTTTATCATTTTAAAAATCACACCCGTGTGAAGTGGAGCTGTGTGTGTGTGTGTGTGTGTGTGTGTGTGTGTGTGTGTGTGTGTGTGTGTGTGTGTGTGTGTGTGTGTGTAGATCATGTGTACCGATTTTTGTGACATTTGAAGAAAATATGTAGGAAAAGGAGCAAAAAGTGTGTTTTGGAGATAATTCAAGATGGCGGAAAATCTATCATGGCGCAAATGGGCGTGGCCTATATGGGGAGATGCGTCATGACCCAAGGAATCCAGGGAAAAAATATTTTTAATTTTCCGACCTACGGTTCAAGAGTTACAGGCCAAAACGTAAAGTGGGGTGTTATGGCGCCACCATGCGGCCAAATGACACAATTATTTTTTATTTAATCCTTGAAATCATTATGAACCTCCTCTCCAAGTCTTGAAACTCTAGCCCATATGGTTTGCGAGAGACAAATAATTGAATGTGAGTTTTTGCAATTCCCATTATAAGTCAATGGGGAAAATTAATTCACTAATAAATTAATATCAATTAAACTATAGAACCTTTCTCTTAGAAAAGTAATAGCCCACGATTCCCGAGTAAGCCGGTCGATTTGACATATGGCGCGAGTGTGTGGTGGCAAAACTGTGGGACTAGTGGCGTGCCGAAGTTTAGGAAGTTCAGGCTACATACAGACACACAGACAGACACACACAGACACACAGACCCACACAGCCACGTATAGGGAGCCTGTGCTTCACACAGCTCCAAAAATGATTTAAACTAGTGAAAACAGCCGATCTACAAGCACACAACGCCTCGCACCGCGAGGCGTTGTGTGCTTGTAGATCTGCTGTTTTCACTACTTTTCTGCGACGGCCTTGTACGATGAAGCAGGGATTTGCTTTGCGAAAGAACGTACAAATTTGAAACTTGGAGATACAAGGTTTCTGCCCGACAACGACGAAATACTGCATTGTGAATCTCAAGCTGAAGAGAAAAGCACGGCACATACATGGGCCTCTAAAGTACATCAACATTCAACACTGCCACAGAGACAAACCGCAGCAGTGGACAACCAATGAGCACGAAGCTTGAGACGAGCCAAACCAATCACAAAGCACAGTAGCCTGGGGACAACGCTTGGTGGTTTAGTGACTCCCACCTGGGTTGTTCCATGACACGACAGGGCAAAGTGGACACATACCCTGTGTGTGTGTGTGTGTGTGTGTGTGTGTGTGTGTGTGTGTGTGTGTGTGTGTGTGTGTGTGTGTGTGTGTGTGTGTATGTGTGTGTGTGTGTGAGAGAGAGAGAGAGAAAGAGACAGAATGAGTGAACCCACATGTGAGTGCATGTACATGTCAGAGGATGTTGGAATCTTTGTACATCTGTGTGTGTGTGTGGGGGGGGGGGGGTTCTGTCTCCACGTGGAGCAGCAGTAATGCTTCTCCTGTCAGATCCAGGGTCAGCTACATCCCCTGTGGTTGTCACGGCAGCAGGTTGCCATGGGAAGGGGGGTGAACGGGTGTGAGGTGGGTATGCCAGAGTGATCCCAGGCAGCAGGGGGTAAAATCCAAGCGACAGCAAAGAACTTCCCATGAATCACTGCTCTTAACCAGCCATTCACTCAACCAACCATTCAGAAGCGTCAGGAACACAAGACATGAATGAATGTCTAAGATGTGATTAATTTGTAATGTCTACTGGTATGTCATATTTATTGATAAGATATCTCATACTCAAAAACACAACAATTTGTTATGATGAAGAAATTTTATAATCACCAATGACAACTATGGATGGGACAATAAGCGATATTATCGTTTATTGTGATAAAAAACACTCACGGTAATCGTATTGTGGAGATTTAATTTATCGTGATATCGTCCTCCGTCATGCACTGGGATCAATTCACCTTTTCACCTCATTTGCCTAGCTGCATATCCGGTACCACTTAAACCCTCTATAATTGGTAAAAGGTACTTATACTGTAATATACGTACTTGATACAGTCTTTTTTCACTCTATTAAATGTCTTTGCCAAAAAATAGCCGTTCTACAAGCTCACAACTCATCGCAAACGTGACACGTTGTGAGCTTGTAGATCTGCTATTTTTTGGCAAATGTTCTGCCCCAGGATAATGGCTTTTGATTATCGTGATAATATCTTAAATCGCGATTTCTTTTGTTAAAATAATCGTGATATGAAATGTTCATATTGTCCCATCCCTAATGACAACTACTTTCTTGGTGCAAGCAGGGGGAGGCAGTGGATAACTGTGGTGTTAGCATTCATTATGGTAGGAGTCCTTCCTAAACCCATCCCTCCTAGTGTGTGGGCAGAGAATAAAATGACAACATTAAATGAAAGATAGCAGAAAGGAAAGCAGGCTGGGTTACCGCCAATAAGATGTACTACCACTCTCAATGGCCATAGTGCACTTCTCACAGGCAATGCCATCAATTTCCTGGCTTTATCTGTGAGATGAGGTCAGGGATAAAATAAATAAATAAACAAAATTGAGTCTTCAATGTTTTCTCTGGCGGCTTTTATCTACACCCTTCGCTATCAGGGAAATAGGTGCGCGTATGCCAGCAAAAAAAAAAAGAAAAAAGAAAAAAGAAGAGAAGAATGACTTACTGCTATTTGCTACCTACACGATGTCGTGCACTTCAAATAGCAGATCTACAACTTGATATTGTGTAACGCTGCGACACATTGTAAGCGTGTAGACTGTAGATCATCTATTTTCAGTGTGCAACGCGGCGTGTTGCACAAATCAGGCATTAGGCTCCATTTGCAGACTGTCCAATGTGAGGCCAGGTGAGTGTGTTGGCGGTTTGGGTTGATGGAGGCCATCTATAAAGGAGATTCTTTGCCATGACATTCAAGAGTATTAAAAACTCATCAGCAATACCCTAAAAATGAAAGGCGTTTTGACAGGTATAGTCAAAACGAGTAAGACATCCTGTGTCCCAGACATCCTGCGACCTCACCCTAAAGGGCAAGTGATGTGGACATCAGGGATGTGGACATCAAGGATCTCCATATATGGGCATAAAAGGGATTTGTTCCCCTGGCATCACAGGGATCTCCATATCTCCATATATGGGCATAAAAGGGATTTGTTCCCCCTGGCATCACAGGGATCTCTCTAACAGGGCATTATATTGATGACATCAGGGAACTCCATATTTGGAGCATAAAAGGGATTTGTTTCCCTGGCATCACAGGAATCTCCATATCTCCATATATGGGCATAAAAGGGTTTGTTCCCCCTGGCATCACAGGGATCTCTCTAACAGGGCATAATTAATATTGATGTTTTCTTTGCCGGCTTTTATCTAGACCCTTCGCTATCAGGGAAATAGGTGCGCGTAAACTGCACTTAACACTCTCACTGACCCTAACCCTCTCACTTTTTGGTGTAATTGAGGTCAGGAAACCAACAAAGAAATACATTTATAATAATAATATAATAAAAATAAAAAATAAAATATATATGTTACAGTCAGTTTGGGTAACTCAGTGAGAACGGGGTAAGAGCACTCGTTTTGTTCACCACACACCCCCACCACCACCTGGATCAATTCACTTTGATAGTCTCTTATCAGCACACCTGTGTAATTCTGCGTAGTCACCATGAGATGGCGACAACAACCATTCACTTGTGTAGTGGCTGACGTCACTCGTTTGCGACCACTCTTTCTCTGTATATCTACTAGCCTAGCTCAGATGTGTTTAGCCATTAGCTTACTATGCTTAACTCTAGACCTAACCCTAACCTCAGTAAAACTATGCCTAACCCTAACCCCAACCTCCGTGGGGTGAGGCGCTATCATTCCTGCCGACGCTACGTTGTCGTTGTCGTGGATCAAAGCGACCGCTTGTTCTGCCCCGCGCAGCACGACAAGCGCTCCTGTTCTCGATCTCACTGATTCTGACATATACAGTATATTATATTATATATATATATATATATATATATATATATATAGTTATGTCATGAGACCTTTAAGAAGAGAGGCAAGGAAGGAAAGTAGTTTGAAAAGAACGAGAACAATGGGACACAGGATGAAAAGTCATCAAACCTACAGTACCATTGCACAGTGGTGAATCAAGATGTCACTTAAAGCCTGCAAGAGACCGCTCTTGCCACTTGCCTTTGATCAGCCTTTGTTCGTTATTCTCACCCCAATCCCACCAGCACAATGGCTTCTCTTAACCCTGACACACCAAAAAATACGGGTACTTCCCAAAGACACGTTCTGTTCTCTGCCGCAGTCCCAAAAGCTGCATTTATCCCCCCGTCTGTGAAATTAAGCAAAGAGCTTAAGAGCGATAACTAGAACTTTTTTGTGTGTGCCAACGTTGTGTGCTAAAAAAAGAAAACAAGAAAAATAAATCCCTTGAGAATTGTCTCTATAAATAAAGTAATCTAGGGAGTGTCCTTTTTCCAATGGTTTTATTCTTTTGAGAGTATATTTCTGTAGAGTAGTTCCTTCCTGTGAAGTGTGTGTATTTTGGGACAATGTGTTTGGGGAAATGTGTTTACTTCTTACCTCAGGTGTCCCACTGCTTTTGTGCGGACCAGTGAGAGGATGATGTAGTCATTCTGCTGACCCTGGAACCTGTCCACTGTTGTCACCTAAGCAGACACACAGACATGATGACAATAAGCAAGCATGCACATAACGCACATCAAGAAACTGCTGCTGAGCAATGCTAGACAGAATTACTGAGTAATCGGGCACATGCATTTTTGTGTGTGGTGGCACGTGGGTGGGTGGGGATTTGGCAGAGTATTTAAGAGTGCAAGTCAGAGAGCTTTCCATCCCAAATTCTGAGAAAACGCTGTTTTTTTGTTTTGTTTTTCATACCGCAAGGATGAACGGCTCTGGTGGATGAGTTTTTGTTGGTATTGCCGTTATCGCTCTGGGCCATATGTATATCTGGGCAGCTTTAAAGCGGCTTAGGGGGTATTTTTCCACCGCTCATAGCTTACCTGAGGCCCCAGGACTTAGGGGCCACAGCACCTGGGGCCGCACTGCCTCTCTGGGATCAGAGACTATTTCAGTGTGATGGAAGAATTGCATTAAACGCAGCTAGCTATTTTTCCCCTCAGTGCAAAAGTAAAGTCATGTCAGCCCATTTGCTTTCATTCCCTGGTAATCCTCTGTCCTCTTGAGAAGAGTGCTTATTCCACAGCCCGCTTCTGATGAGGAAAAGATCTGTGTTGAGAGTGAGAGTCTTGCATAATAACTGCCGACGTAGGGCTCGTGTGCTTGCGATTAGCTGGAATGCCCAAGAAGCCAATAAGCCACGTAAAAATGGAAAATGCAACAGCTTCTGTATGCTAGTTTTTTCTGTGTGTGGCATTCATATCACCATAAAATTATAGGCCATGAGCAGTATGTACTGTACTGTACATTAAGTGACTGGCTGCATGTGTGTACTAAGGTCTCAGGGGTACTCAATGTCCCAACATATCTTTGCTAACAAATACACATTGAAAGAGATGAAAAGTGATAGCCCCCTTCTCTCCAGTGAATATAGCCTTGACAAGCCATCAATCAATGCAGTGGTACACATAAATTAATGTGTATATTCACAGTATAGGGTATTGGCCATATGAAGGACATCTGGAGAAGTCCTCTGCTCTCCTCCACCAGTCCATACTGGATCAATAGGACAGCAGCTGGTATCATGAGGCCACTCCGCCCCAGGACCACAGCAACTAGCCCACCAACCAACAGCTTTAAATAAATCATCCCACTGATCAAATGCAACATTCAGCAACTCTGGGACCGCTTGCCAAACCCCTTGAAGCCCCCTTAGGGGCAATAGGAAGGGTGTGCATGCGACGGTGTCTGCATGGGTAGCGCCATAGACGGGGTTGAAACAAGGAAGTGGACCGATATTTATTTACGTCTCCCTGTTGCTACGTAGAACAGGTGCAGCACCAGAGGCAACAATATGGCAGTTTGTACAATAGCGTGAGGAGGCATTGACTTCTGTCTGTTCTAGTCAAACAGCCACCGAACCCAAGGCTGGGAGGAACACCCACCAAGTTCACCATGTGGCCTCGAATTACCCCAAGAGAAGAGAATGCGCGCGCACACGCACACACACACACACACACACACACACACACACACACACACACACACACACACACACACACACACACACACACACACACACACACACACACACACACACACACACACACACACACACACACACACACACACACACACACACACACACACACACACACACACACACCCACCCACTGGCAGACTGATACAGACACACACACACCAACAATCCAAAGACTGAAGGGGCTAAATATGCCACATGGTTTCAGCCAAAACAACTCTTTCCATTAGACTGTTGTATGGAAGACAGTTATTCTTGGCCCACGGAGAGAGGAGAGACAATGACACGGAGGGAGGGAGAGAGAGAGAACAAGAATGAGGCCCAGATAGAGCATCTCCCTTGGGAGTAGCATTTTGCATGCTGTTTAGTTATTTATATGAAATCTTCCAGGGAGTGAATTGCAGAGGTCATGTCATTGTGGCAGGCACATGTCTGTACTTACAAATACATGCACGGCACGCACACACAGACAGAAAGTCACGTATACTCACACAAGCATGCAGATACGTGCACACTGCACACACACACACACACACACACACACACACACACACACACACACGTTCCTAATAGAAGTCATTTGACTGCGGGGAGAGAGGACTCATTTCATTTCACCTTCCTACCCTCTTCCTGCTCATTGTCACAACCACAATGACACAGTGTCTCAGCAGATGCCCTCATAGTTGGAAATGCGGTTGAAAAATTAATCGGTCTCATTCCTCCTCCTCTCTCGTTCACTCCCTCCGACCCCACTATGACTTATTCATGCACATTATGCCGCAAGGAGGCGCAGAAGTCATAGATTGTAGATCGTTCCATTTTTCACGAGGAACTCCTCGAGGGCAGAATGCCGTGGCAGTCTTAACGCCTAGTGGCTCTCTTCGTACCCCACCGCTGGCTGTCTTCCTCGTCTACAATAAGGCGTGCCAAGATATGTGCCTCATCTGTGTGTACTGTCTGGTTGCAAGTCTGCCCATTATTCCCATCACTAAATTATGTATGAACTATGAACTGATTCAACTTTGTCACATTTTGTCACACAACCAATTTCAGAACAGTCAATGTAATCTATCTTGTGCATGTGATTCTCCATTGAATAACCTCTTAAAACTGTAATGACAACAACAGAGTGGAAACTAGAAACAGGGTTGTGGATCTGCAACCACAGCAAAACAACAAAAAAACAACAAAAACAAAACAAGGAGCATTAAAAATGCATTAAGTAATATAAACAGTGAGCAAATTATCTCCCTGTGTGCTTGTGAAAGCAAATCGTGGTTTTGAATTCCTTTCTAATTCTCTTCTTAGTGTTTGAGTGGATACGTATGGGACTGTGACCGGTGCCAATGGGCCTTCCTTTCTCTATGCGAGTAATTACAGCTGTCATGGATAGGGATGGGTGGGACAATATTTCGTTATTGCTTATCGTAAAAAACAAAACAAACAACAAAAAAACTCACAAAAATCGTATCATGGAGTTTAAAATGTATCGTGAAACTATCCTCCGTCATGCACTGAGATAAATTCACCTTTTATTTGCCAAGCTGCATATCTGGTACCGTTTAAACCCTCTATAATTGTTGAAACAGACCTGGAAATAACGTCTTTTTTTCACCATCTGTATCTACCAAATCTCTTTGCCAAAAAATAGCCGATCTACAAGCTCACAACGTGATATACTATTTTCTGGCAAATGTTCCACCCCAGGATAATGGATGTTGGGGATATTTTGGTTATTGCCATAATATCGTAAATCGCAATTTCTTTGGTCACAATAATCGTGAGAGGAAATGTTCATATCGTCCCATCCCTCGTCATGGAGGAGTGGGCCGGCTGCTGACATTCGCCTTGCTTGTGGCCGTTGTGAAGCGCCGTGAAGATGCACATTGCGAACCAAGCGCCAGACATCATGACCTTTCAAGCTGCTCAGCATTCCTTCTCCCCTCTATCTTTCATCCATACTTGTCCAATACAAAACAATCTACAGAACCGTCTAGCAGCCTCTGCCACCCCCATTAGTCTCAGCACTGGACACGTCTAATGAGTGAAAGACGAAGAGATCAAAGCTAGGGAGGAGAGTGAGGGAGAGCATAGAGAAATATTTGAGAAATTCAGGGAAAACAAGAGCAGGCAGTCTAATAGTTTAACAATGACCATGAATTATTTCAAGTTTGACAAGACTTCTTATTCTCAGAAAAGCAAGTACTGTTATCTCCATTTCCTCATAAGTATGCAAATGTGTTCATGGGGAAGTTTGGGAGGGGTTTGTTCAGTCTATTCTTGAAGGTATGAGCAATACTTGACACAATGTCTCCAATAACAGCAGGGGAAAGGGCTGTTCCATGTTGTTACAGCATAGTGGAGAAAGCTCCTGTCAAGAACCCTGGGATGTGACAAGGCATGGCTTGGTGGTAACCTCCGGGTGATTCGACCAGGGACATGAGCTGAGGCGTAGCAGTGCTTTCAGTTCTGCTGGAGAGTTTGCAAGTGTGCATTTTGAAAAGAACAGTTGTTGTAGCAACTATTCTGCAATGGCTCAGCTTGGTGATGGCATAATGCCTTAGGAGGTCATAGTCCTCATTCCCACCAATTATCTTTAATGCCTTTTTAAAGAAGATATCTAACTGCCTACGAGTAGCTTGAGAGGCACTAATTCAGGAAAAGCAGGAGTACTCAAGATGTTCCTGACCTGGGTTTTGTTGACTTTGGCTCTGCCTTTATAGAATCAAGCTTGTTGGCCAGCTTTTGTAATGCTCCGAGATGTTCTCCAGTGTTTGCACATGTTAATCAGATGGCTGGTCCACTAGGCTTTTCTGTCGATGCATAGTTCCCAAATCCCATCTGCTCAGTGAGATTGATTTTATTTCTCCCAAAGAGACCGGGAAGAGATGGATTCCTCTTTCTGGACAGGATTACTGCCTTACATTTGCTAGGCTTGAAACCAACCTTCAAGGCATTAGCACGCTTTGAAACGTGTCCTTTCATACTGTATTATAAAATTGTCTTTACAGAGAGTGCAAGATTATTTCTAGGTGACTTTACACTCGGGTGGAGGAGGGAGAACGGACGAAAGGCAGAGAGAAAACGAGTGTGGGCGGAGAGCAACGTGGCCCGATGGAGGATCACCCAGCATTATGCTCCAGGAGAGAATGGAGCTCTGAGATTACACCTACACTAAATTTGACACACAGGTTTTCTCTCTCTCATACACACACAAGTACACACACAACAGACAATTGCACACAGTTAACTGTGTACACAAAAATAAATTCCTATATGCAATGTTTAATAACTAAAATAATTTGAATATCGTATGAAATTGTAAATCATACTCTAGTAGTGTTACACTGTTTTCCAAAATGTTTTCAGCACTTATCAGACTGGATTTAACACATTGATTAGATCCATTCCAATATGGGGCCCACACAGCTTTTCAGGGTTCCCACACATTTTTACCAATTTATTTCCAAAAAATTTCCAGAATATGAATTTCCAGGCCAAATAACAATCGTTCAGCGCATAAAATGAGTATTTTACTCCTATGTGCAATGCCCAAAGACAGACAGTGTAACAAAAATAAAGCATAATTACAATATTATTCCATTCCAAATTTCGTGCCATTTATTTTCCACACCACCTATCCTAGGGTAGCATCACGCCTGCAGCACGTTCTTTTGTCATGTCCGGTACACATTAGGCTGCAATCACGCAGCAACTACTTGTGTTACAAATTTTGTGTAATGCTAGTCTGTAAGCTGTTTGCTGTGTACAGGATACAGTATAAGATACAGTTGATGCATCCAAGGTATGTGCTCCGCAATGTTAATTTGTCACGCTACAGTTAACCAGACAATACTCCTAGTAGTACACATTTACAAAGAAACTCCCAAATGCCTATCCCTAGTAAGTATACGTCACTGGATAGGATAGTTGACAGTAACACAAGAACCCCCGCCCCCAAGCCAGTTGAGCAGTTGGTGATTTGGAGTGCATTGTTCCTGTCAACATACAAGCTTACTGCTGTACACGCCTGTAGGTGTTACATGGTATAGGAAGAAGACCAAAGAGGAGTATGTGTGTTTGTGTGTGCACATGCACGCACATGCGTGGAGGTGGTAATTTAAGTTAAACACAAGGCAAGCCTCCTGTGAGAATTGAGAGCTGTGAACGTCTCTCTTGACAGAGTGCATGACATTAGAGGGTTGGTTGGTAAGGCTAAGAGATTGCAGATGACATCTGGAGATGTGAAGAGGCAGTGTTTGTGTGTTGTGCATATGTTAACTACACCAGCCTTTCTGCATGCTACATACTGTATGAAGTAAGAACACGTCTGGTGGGAGTTGAGATACCTTGCTGACAGAGACGGGAACAAATGTTTGACTCTCTGGAGGTGCCAAGGCTCTCTGTGTGTGGTCGGTTTTATTTAACTGTGCTAAGGGGAGTGGGGTTATGTCTGCAGGAACAGCATTAAAGATCACATGAAAATGGCCAACGATACCTGTGCATTTTTTAAATATATCAACTCAGACAGTTGCTTTGGTGTGTGGCTGTCCAGAAACAGCTTGTCCTCACCTTATTGGGCTGTCCGAAGAAGGGG
The DNA here is from genome assembly GCF_963921795.1 of Nannobrachium achirus. NCBI lineage: Eukaryota > Metazoa > Chordata > Actinopteri > Myctophiformes > Myctophidae > Nannobrachium > Nannobrachium achirus. The sequence continues at coordinate 29,975,994 of NC_137827.1, read as the reverse complement.
TTTCCGGCACAGCGCTGGTTGATGACATCTCTGATGAGGTGCTTCTGTCCGTTGTAAGTGGTGAGGATGCTGATGCGGTCAGCAGGGTAACCCAGAAGACGCATGTACATGAACAGAGCCACAGAGTACTCTGCCTCACCCAGGTTCTACACAGGGGGACAGAGGAAGATGACAGAACATTTCAGTGGGAAATCTTACTAAAACCAGGTAGACAAAAAGCATTGACTTGAAGCATTGGCTGAGGAGGCGACCGGCTCCTCAATTCTTACCTTTTACTATATTGTATCAATAATGTAAAGGTATTCCCGACTGTTTACTGCATTCCAATCGTCTGGAAAAATGTATCGATGGCTTGAAAAAACCTTTTGAACCAGGCTGCCAAATTTAACATGGAAGCACATTTAAACTGGAGGATATGCGTGCATGTTAAACCAATTTACTTTTTGAGAGCAGTAACTACTTGATACTAACTAGTAACATGCCCAACACTGTATGTCAGTGAGAAGCACCCATCGGGAAGATGTAGCACCTCAATTCTAGTCCTCCTGTTCTGCAGCCCCGACTGACAGGCGCTACCCCAGAGCCTTGTAGCTCACTAGTGCAGCTACAAGGTTGCCCTACCCGCCCGTGTTCCCTGAACACAGCCAGTTGTGTTTGTAAAGACGTGGAAAAGCCGAATGCATTGTGGTGGAGTCCCTGTGCCTCCTCTAGTAGAGTTTATGTCATATTTAAGCAAAGCAAAGTTTACCAGTATCTGAATGCAAGTCGATCTGTACTGAAATAAACAGAATCGTATTCAAGAACAAAATTGATAGAACGCTTTGGAAAATGGTCAGCAGTTAACGTTGTAAATTGCTTGGCCTACATCTGTAACAGGGACCCTTGTCCACTGTCTCTTAAGTGTATGAGCAATGCACAGCTCAGTTTAGAGAACAACATACTACAGAGCAGACAATCACTAGAAATATACAAGTCACTCTTGACTGCACACCTCTATGGCTGCCTAATTCCTTTTGAACACCATCAGGCTCTCATTGTCTCTTCCTACCTGACACACACACACTCACTGACTGTCACTCACGGTCTGACTTCTCAGCCAGACAAAAGCCCTCTCTTATTCATGCATGAGTAGCCATCTGATTTGGGTTGGAATTAATTACCTTACACCAAGCGCAACAATAGCACTAGCTAGCTATCATTTAGGACATAATGTCCTGTCCTTGGTTCCCTGCACAAAAGCAAAGAAAAGGAGACAGTGGGGGATTTTTTAAAAAGTGTAATAGATATTAATCATCTATTAAAAAAAGGATAATCAACTTTTGGGGCGTGACAAATTGTTTGATCTTAAAAAAAAGTTTCATCATTCAGTCCTCTGGCAGAACGCTATTATGTTACCCCTATAATCCAATTTACATTTTAATTAGCGAAGTTGAATTTAATCAAAATGTAATCAGTTTGGCTCACTGCCTATTCTTTCCACTCTAAACAAAGATCTTTGTCATAGCGGCACAAAATAATTGAAAAGTAAACTGAAATGATGTTATTCATCTGAAATATAACATGATTAGACAATATGATGAAATTAGTTCCTAAGCATACACAAGCATGACAAGTAGGCTAGTTCCAGGGGAGGACAAAGCATATACTATCACAAAGCTAGAAAGGAACGCCCATAAATGTCACATCCGGTTTTAGTGTGGGGGAAAACAAACCACTTTCCCCCATACAATGTACACTATCTTTTAAATCACGTTTAGAGCCATTTTTTTGGACGATAGAAATATTGACAGCCAAGAAAAATCCATCAGAAGGACATCTGGAACTCAATTGTTCACTCGCCGTCGGAAATTTGACTTATTATTAAGATAACAAGACTATTATGAATGGCTGGCTAATGCAAGCTGCTGCAGGCTACCTCGTCACTGTGTCGCTGAAAATAGCCGAGGTATAAAATAGGGCTAAAGTGGTTTATGTATGTTTTATAATATTATAATGTATATCCGCAAAGTAACTAAAGTGTTCAAATAAATGTAGTGGAGTAAAAGTAGGTATAATATTTGGATCCGAGAAACACTCACACTTGACTCCGCCCCAAGCTATGACGCGCTGATGACAGAACACCGTGTGAATGTATAGTACAGGTACTCAAAAGTACAAATTCATGAATTATGAAGTACATTTTCTTTTTAATATAAAAATGCATTTCTGTATTGAATAAAACAAAATAAAAGTTTTAAAAACTAAATTGTGAAAATATAGCAGATGAAGTATGAAAACAACTCAACAAATGTACTTAGTCGCTGTCCAGTGTCCACCACTGGCTAGTTCAGCCCCACTGACCCATCTAGAGCCCTGGGCTACAACAGGAAATGCTTTGCCCTTCAATAGGTGGCCACGTTTGAATAACAAAAAAGGTCAAGCACATTCATTTTTCATCTTAGTTCTAATCAAATAGGATGGAAAGAAACACCACTCTAAACACACTCGTACACACACCAACCTCTTTAACTTGTTTATTTTCTTTTTAACCAAAGCCTCCTGACCCTGCAGGGTGATCTGCCCTCCAAACACGACCACAAATAATTTAAAAAAGGCCAACAGTATGCATTATTCACTCGGTTTCAATTAAGCAGAGACCGCAGCCTCTCATTTGTGCTTTTGAAATAATTCATGGGCCTTGGGTCATAGTTCTCGACCCAGCCACATCAGAGTCGAAACATCAAAACCCTAGGCAGCCTTTGTTCCTCTGCCCCTCTGTTAGCTGGCCTGGGAGATATTGAGCATAATCAATAACAATGAGGATCACCGCCACTCTGTTACTGCATACCAACAGAAATGTTCTGTCAGTGCTTGGAATGCCTCAGATTTGTGCTCTTAAGGTTAAGGTTCGCTCTGAGGGAAAAGCTGTATACTTAATTCAAATGCATGCAAATACATGAGAACGAGGGACATGAAGAGAGCTACACTGCAGTTTATAATAGAAAGACACAGGAGAAAACGACATGTCACATTTGTGCGTGTGTGTGCGGACACACACACAGATATAGTAAGAACATTTTGAGGATTTTGGTCTTAAAAAATTGCACAATTTCAAATATATTTGAATAGTATTACTATAATTATATGTTGCATAGAAAATGGTGCACATAATGTATGGAAAAGGGCACTCGTCGGAGTCGTCGCCGATTGTCAAGAAAAGGTTAGGTTAAGTGAACTAATATTTATTAAATGTTTTCTCAGAGTTTATGCAAGTATTACAGACTAGAGTGACCGATTATTATGCCTGGGTTACAACAATGCTCTCAAACTAGAAATAAAGACTTATGTAAAGTGAGGGAATGCTTGAGCATGGACCGTCCAGCGTCCATGCTGGTAAAAAGAAAAAGAATGGAATGGATACGACACATTCACCGCTGATGGCACCTTCATGAGGAATAGTTTCAAATTTGTGGGATTAACCACTTAATCCCCGACCTCTGATGTCCGGGTGCGTAAGACCTTCAGCACGCAAATAATTTTCTTTATAAAAACAATGTCTGGTAGCAACGGCCACTAATCGAATATATATTTTCTACAATTGAATGTGCATTTCCCCCCAAAATCTGACAAATATTCAATATACATATTTTTTATTTTCCAGCATTAGCTGGCTCCTTCCAGTCGTGCTCGTCTCGTTTGTGTTCAGCATAAATGTGAGCTAATGGCCTGGCACCCTAGAGCACTTGGTAACCATAACAACAAGGCCAGGCCCAGCCTCATCTGGGGTTGGAGCTTAACAGAACTATATACAGTGTGTGTGTGTGTGTGTGTGTGTGTGTGTGTGTGTGTGTGTGTGTGTGTGTGTGTGTGTGTGTGTGTGTGTGTGTGTGTGTGTGTGTGTGTAGTATGTGTGTATGGAGATATATAGAGAGATTGGGGTTGAGAAAGACAGAAGTATATACAGATATATAATATATATCTTCATACCATATAGGCCCATATAAAGTATAATCACATTTCTCCCGGAAACCTATGTAATCTAATGTAAAAGTTCCTACTTGTGCCACCGAGTAAAATCCACCACACCATTTGCTCCTACTGTATATGCAATTCATAATGCAGTGAGTTAATGCTGTTTACAATGCAGCAGGCACACAGAACAGAACATAAACCCTGCACCCGAGGAAAGCAATTTTCTTTTCTAACTATAGGAGAGGTGGATTAAGGGAAACATCGTCGCCTTTTTACGAGCCATTTGAGATCCACAGGGAGGCACTAGCAATGTGCCATGGTGGGGCAAGACTCGACTTAAAATGTGCTTTAGCAAATGAGCCAAACAGGGAAGGGATAGATAGCTGCTGGCTGTCACTTGGTTGCTGGTGCTCAATGAAGAGCCTTTGGGTGTGGAGTAAGAGAATGAGTGTGTGTGTGTAGAGTGAATAGTGTGTGTGTATGTCCATGGTAGGGGTCAGAGCAGTGTTTGCACAGCTGTGACAGGCATTCACCACGCACTAGAGACACATTGCTTCTCTAGTGTCCAATTTACTCCCCCTGATTCCTTAGAAAGAGTATGTTGGGGGTGAGTGTTTGGAGTGATGTGGCCAGTTCCCCTGAGGTGCCTGAAAATGGCAACAGGCAAAATGGAGAAAGAGTTTCATGTGACTTAGTGACTCGAGAGACACACATGGTTTGCATTTTAGAACAATAAGCAGCTTCATCGACATGCCCACGTGCAACGCCTGGTTTGGGTTGGCACTGGTACCAGTCAAGATGTTGTCACAGTTACAGTAATACTATAGTGTACATAAATGCATGCTCGCCCGCATGCTCGCAAGCATGCACGCAAGCATGCACGCACACACACGCGCACGCATGCTCACTAAGGTTGGTTAACGTTCATGTTTTAACTTATACTGGTGCCTGAATGGTGGTCCAAACTTCTCCATTTCAACATTATCATTAATTAGAACATTTTCTTATTGCTTTAGAATGTTTTTGTTGTCACACACAACACAGCACACTGACACACACAATGTTGAAAGTCCCAGGGCCAGCAATTTAATGAAAGACAATATGGAAGGACAAACCCATTAGCTTGTGCTGTGCTGTGATTTCAGCTGAATATTGTGTGTACCGTAGGTAGACTGTCTATAAGAGTATGGACTATTGACCTGGCAGAAGTGTGTGTGTGTGTGTGTGTGTGTGTGTGTGTGTGTGTGTGTGTGTTCATGCACACATGAATGCATGCAGACACTCACTCCCCATTTTCATCTGCAGTCTGAGAACGGATGTCTTCAGATTAATCTACTTCACTCCTAGAACAGGCCAGAGATTACTTAATCCTGTCCATGTGTCTGTGTGTCTGTCTGTGTGCCTTACAAGTAATCTCCGGCAGCGCTGGACGGCATGACAATTTGCCTGCACACTCCCAAAAGGCCAAGGAAGTACTTTTCTAACCTTTTCTTGACCCTAAATTTACCCCCATTGATTCTGACCCAAATGCATTGGGTTCCCATCCAGGGCCTTATTTGGGTCCTCATCTAGGCCCATGCATTTGGGTCCCCATCCAGAATCAATGGGGGTAAATTTACTATAATCATTTATTTTTTTTGTCTTAGGAATGCAACGAATACAAAAAGAATATTATTTAACTCAAGTCTCCATGGTGTGACTAATCAATAGAAAAAAAATTTGGGGGTGAACTACTCCTTTAAGTCTAGGGCTGTCCTCGACTCAGGATTTATGGAGTCGATTCGAGTCGCGGGGGTTAATCCGACGCGTCGACGAATCGTTTTATAGTCTACTTTGTATAAAAAAAAAAAGGAAAAGTGTTGCTTTAAACCACGTCAACATAATACAATAATACATTAAGAGATTAATTGAATACACTGTGTTTTCGGTGATATCGGTGCGCGAGCACAAATGTTATCTGCATAGCAGTGTACAACCATAGAGTTATAACACACCGTTAAAACAAATAAAACATCTCCGCTGTTTCAACTCTGCCCCGTCTCTCGGCAGCGTGCAGTAGAGATGAGACATTCGCGAACGATTCCGCTCTCTTGAACGGCTCTTTTAAATGAACGATGGGATCCAGTCCGCAGTCGCGGGACACAGAGCACTGACAGAGTAATGAGTCAGTGTCGAGAACGGATTCATTTCAGAAACGGACCATAAAAAGGTGGAGGCACAGCTCCCGCTAGAGCCAGAAGTGTGGACATGTCATGGACGCAAACACAGCGAAACACAATCATTCATCATGGATTACAACACTGGAACAATTCAGAAGCACTTTAATTAGAAAATGTAACTTGTAGCCTACACTTGTGTATGTTAATTTGACTTTAGAAGATTGTTTACTTCGTGGACGTGCGTTTGTGCTGTGGCAGGAGGTTATTTAATATGGGATTTTGACAGCGTGCCTCCTCCTCTTAACGGAACACCGTCCCCGGCTCCGAATGTTTTAACGAAGCGGCGGTTCTGAACCGTTCTGGCCGTTCTGTCTCACTTTCACCCCTACGCTGGTGCGAGACAATAAATAGCTGTTCGCCAATTGCTACTTCTCATTGGAAGTACATGACACCAGTCCAGCAGTGCACCGCAGTAGGCTAACTGGTGATATAAAAAAAATATATATTTTCGCTTCGACTCAAACAATTGGCGTCGATTCGCGGGGCTTAAAACGACGCGTCGATTCGTCGATTTTTAGAGGACAGGCCTATTTAAGTCGCGATATAACATTTTCCATTGTAAACCGTAGCGTGCGGTCTGCGGCACCCGGTACTTCGGGAGATTGATTGATTTATCCCGTAATCTATCTGCAGATCGATAGACATGTTAAGCCCCACCAATTTAACCTGACAAGATTTTCCACCATTCCTAGACACACCTTTTGCTTCGCCTCCTAAAGATTTTGTCCCAAACTCGCACAAAAACATCTCTCTGGGGTCATGTGATCAAGACCTATGAGTCCGATTTTTAGATCCCATTCCAATTGGCTATGACTGCCTTCCAAAGTTTGTGGGCCCTGGGTAGGCAGTCCAGCCTGGCGTAGACCTGTGCTAAGAAGAGCAGTGAGCACATTTACCATCTTGCATTGTGTGTGTGTGTGTGTGTGTGTGTGTGTGTGTGTGTATTACTGACCTGGTAGAAGTAAGGGTTGGGCTCAGATTCTCCAACCCCATTGAAGTCCTCCACATTGATGAGTTGGAAGTCAAAGGTCAGGCCCGGGTTGGGCACTTGAAACTGTGGCAGAAGCTGGACATGGGGCAGGTTCCCCAGCTGCTTGTAGCGCCAGTTGTACAGGTTACACAGGCTGATGGGAGAGAGTTACCACGTTTTATTATTTTGCACACCAAAAAAAGCAGCAACATAAAATCTAAATTTTTTCACACAAGCTTGACCAATATATAAGGCAAATATTTGCATTTTTAGACCGATCAGTAGTCAAGGAGGAGACTCCCAGTACAGAAGGATTGCTAATGCTAATTCTTAACCTGCACTCTGTAGGAAAAAGATGAAAGGGAAGGTTCGTTGGGTGCAGGGTACCTACACAGTACAGTATATGACACCCACGTCACGAGTGGTCATTTGACCTTTTGTTTTGTTTCCAGAATGCTAATTTAGACATTTTACATTGTACTGTATGTTTTCTTTGCTGGACCTAAAGAATGCTCACTGTCCCTGCAGTGTTAGGTAATGGGCATCATAATAAAAGGCAACAATAAGATATACATAAAGCAGCAGAAGTAAACAATCTAGGATGACCATTACTTATGCAATAGTTAATTAAGGATTCATTCCATAGCTATGGTCTATTAGTCAAAGAATTACCACTGTGCCCATGTGCATTCGCAGTTATTTATTTAACACAATTAGTGCCTCTTAATCTGAAGGTTGCTTGGTGCCTCGGTGCCACGCAGTTTCCTCCATAGGCCGCCGCTATTATTTTGAAGGGCTGGAAGGGGGTTGTTTTTGTTTTTTTGGATTATCACTTGACGGCAACGATTACGTCATCTAGTCACATGACAGTGTGGGACAAGAAGAGGAAGATGGCTGCGCCCTGCCTTGTGCCTCGTTTACATTTAGATCTGCTGCAAAATGTCTCAAAATGGCTATTTTGTTTAAATGAAGTTTCTTTATGGGCCTCTCCATTGACTTAACATTGAGGAGCTTCACTTCGCGTGCACGCCCAACGTGCGTTGTAAACAAATCGCCGGCATTACCGATGCGGACGGGACCGGAGCGACATTAAGTAAGTAATAATATCTTTACTGTATATACAGTAAGATTCACAGTCCTCACCGTCAACGGCGCCATGGTATTAACCCTTTCAATGACGGTGAGGACTGTCAACGGCGGCAGAACAGTTAATGGTACTGAGAGGTTAGATACAGTAGTGTGTGTAGCTCTTTCTGCGGGACATCATTGCAGTTATGATGAATAATGACTAATTATCTGCCCCATACATTTTTGTAACATAATTTGAATGATCATCAATGAATTTACAGTCTGCTGTCCAAACTCCTGATGTGACGCACCTTGCGCGGGCTCTGCCCTGGGCGTCCAGGTCGACTGGGGGCACCCCCAGGCGTACAAATCGAGTGAAAAGGGACTGCTCCATGTTGGAGTACTTCTGGAAGGCCATATTCTTGATTACAGGGGGCAGTTGGTGGTGGTCTCCAATCATGATCCAGCGCTTCAGCCTGCTGTAGCCATCCTCTGGGTTCTATACAGTGCATGAGTTACAGTGGAGGGGGAAAGGCGAGGGGTTACATTAAGAACAGGAACAACTTAAACAACCGCAACTTCTCTGTGGGCCTGGAATTACTGTAGCTTAGATCAAGAATAGGTAAATAGAATATTGGATCAGGATGGGACATGTCAAACATCACTGCTATATGCAGGAACATTTGATCTGGGAGAGTTTCAAGTTGGTGGGATAGGGTGGTATTGGTATATAGCGGCTAAACCAACAGCACTATATCACAGAAAGAGGCAAAACTTTAACCTCTTTCTCTGTAAAGAACATAGATGGATGAAACACTGCTGGAAAAGGTTTCTCTACAGCGGGTCAAATGGAGCTCTTGTTCCCCACAAAGATGATGGTCATTGTGCTGGTAGGGGGTCCATGTTCTCAACACCTGCTGGTTTGCATTAATCTGTGAAAATGGTTGCACTTGATTTGCAGCTGATGTCAATCGTTGAAGATGTTGAACAACTATTTGCATTCTTAGAACCCGACTACAACATGCCATGCCAGTGTGGATGTATTTTCCCCTTATGCTGCATTCACACTGAGAGAAGCCAAGCTAATGGTTGGCTTGGTAATTCAATGTAATCTCTACGCAAACCAGCTTTTTTCCCAGCTTGGAAATTTTAAAAGCTTGTTTGCATAGAGATAACATTGAATTACCAAGCCAACCATTAGCTTGGCTTTTCTGTATGTGAATGAGGCATTAGCGATTAAATGTTTAAGCCTTTAGAAAATAGGGAGTTACAGTAAATGTTACGATTTTTTTGTCATACCCCTACTGTAATTAACGTTCCTTTCCAACCTCTTCTTTTTCATTGTCGGTCTACCCTCCTCTCACTTGTAATTCGCTCTCAGCTTGGGTGGTTTTAACAGGCAGGAAGAAAATTCTATACTCCCTTGCATTTTAAACACCTTTCGCCTGCCAACGAGAGGCTTCACATAACATCTGTTTTTCATGCTGCCACCTCCCCTTCCTCTCAGCCTGTGTCTTTTTTATCATGCTAATCAGGCTGTGAACTGCTGTCATATTTGTGTAAACTCTGAGTGCAGGATGGCTGCAGAGAGGGCTGCAGCAGGTACTGTACACCTGAGCAAAACGAATTCGAGCGGCTAAAAATATTTAGTATATTAACACATTGACCGCCATTTTAACATACCTCCGTACTCCCACCTGCCATTCGTCTCCATAGACTTCCATGTAATTCATAGTGCACGGATCATGCACACCCATGCCTAGATAATGCACCACGTGTGTCCACCTTGCTCACAGCTTTCAAACAAAAAAATCCGAATGGAAATCCGTTCAGGCATTCCTGAGATAACAGCCACTATGTTTAACAAAGATGGCTGCCAAAATGGCTGCCATGCTTGAAAGATGGGGTTGCTATGGGGGTTAAACATGAAATTTCGCGATTGCTATCATGCCTACTCCATTTTTTGGGGTCAAAATTTTTAAAAAAAAAAATTTTTTTTTGAATTTTTTTTTTTTTTTTTTTTTTTTTTTTTTTTTTAATTCTCGGGACTATCGGGCCTGGCGGGGAAAGACATTGGAATAATCTCGGGACTATCGGGCCTGGCAGGGAATGAGTTAAGTACCGGTAGCAGACTTTGTTAGAAGAAAATAAAAAAAATAAGCTATTTCTCATAGTGATGTACTCAATGTAGTATACACTCTCTGACTTAAGGTCTAACCTGGTTGCTCGATTGGCCTTTACACACCATCTGGTCAGGTCCCCGACTCCCCGCAACAAACTCCCAGGCCAACAAGGCAGCTGTGTTTAAAATGTAACTTCATTTCCTGCAATATGACATTATCATACTGTGGACCCGAGGGTTGCACGCTAAGCTGTATCATGAGCTGTGCCTAGTGTTACAGGAAGCAGTGAAGCATGAATACACTGTACAGTATTTCACTCATGACTGCTCTCCGCTGCTGCTACTAATTAGACAAGGTTTAATTGAAGCTTGACCCCAGACAAACCTGATATGCCAATGCTCATAACACTGGCAGTGATTCAATCACTGATAAAGGGTTCAGTAAGAGGGAGGGGGAATAAGATGATGCGTTATGATGTTCTTAGCACAAAGCTCTGACTGTGGCCCCGGAATAAAAGAAAGAGTCCTGAGAAACTCAGAAAAGGTAGTCGGACAGGCTGCTGTGTCCAATGGCCTTGTCAGTAAATAGACATTAGTACCATCTCAGACGATTAGGTACAAGCTTCAAACACAAGGCTCATTACTCTGTATAGATGGTTTCATCTAAGAGCTTTCATGTTGCCTGGAGACAAGCCTAAAGCCTTGTCCACATCCAGTTTACATTTGGTTGGTTTAGCTGACAATCGAAGCAGTGCAATTTCTCAGAGTATCTTTTTTTTTTCTTTTTTTTCTTTTCTTTTGAAAGTCTTAATATTAACCACTCAACATTACTAGCTACGCTCAAAAGAGTCAGAAAGGGCTTTAATATTATATTGAGGAACAGAACAGAAGGTTCAACTGTATTGGAACACCTGCCGTTGTCAGATTGCCACCATCTATGCCAACAAAACAGCAAGAGTGAGGTACAGTAGGTAGGTAGAGGTCACTGCTGAAAAAGAAACAATGAAGCATGATGGCAAGTAGTAGATAAAGAGTAGATACAAAAATTCAGCATTTTGGTTGACCAGCCTTAATACGTAACTTTCAGGTTGTAATTTGTGTGGGCACATAAATAAATATGAAGGTTCTGTTCACCTGCAGCAGTAAAGGGATGAAGGTCTCTATCTCCAGGATCTGAGCTGCTTCTTCCATCAGGATGTTGTCATACTGATGAAAACAAAACAGGTCAACAAAACATACATGACTGAAATACAGCGGGAACCAGATTCTTAAAGTTCAAGGTTGTAATTTATTGTTACGTCTTTTGTGTACTCATAGAGTAAAACTTATTTTTGTCCGGCTTCCTTTCAGATGCAGTGGTAGATATAAAATAACAGCAGAACAACTAAAACACAACACATCTAAAGATAAAATAAGTAATAAGTAATAATGACTTAGGAAAGAGAGTACAAAAGGCAAAAGAGAAAAGAGAATGAAAGAATCATCCTCAGCTGTACATGTGCATAAAGTTTGGTGTATTGTATACACCAATGACATTATTTTCCCGTAGTAGCTACTGTACTTCAGAGTGTGTTCTATGTGCAACAGGTCGGTATAATTAAAAACTTCACAGTATATATATTAATGTACAGTAGGTGCAGTTAAGCCTCAGGGCTTGGATTGGGGGAAGATATATGTTAAAGGTAGTGTAATCAAAGTATTTTGTTAAAGCTCTATATTCTGATTGTTAGTATCAAAACCTCCGCCTCATGTCAGTCAGTCAGTCAGTCAGTCATCAATATTAAGCCCATATCACGCTCCATATATGGCCGTCTTTGTCCCTTTTATGCCCATACATGGAGATCCCTGAAGTCATCAATATTAAGCCTATATCGGGGGAATTCCCATATACTGTATGGACATATTGTGTCAGTCTCATGTGATCTGTCCCTTTTATGCCCATATATGGAGATCCCTGATGTCATCAATATTAAGCCCTACCTGGGAATGCCCATATATGGGCATATTGTGTCAGTCTCATGTGGTGTCAGCGCAACCTCGCCCTTAGGGGGCTATTTTCTATAGCGTATTCTCTCGTAATTGGATCAAATTAGTATCCCTAACTGAAAATGCATTTAAAAAGATTAAAAAAAAAATAATTTAAAAAGTGGTAGAACTGGGGCGACCCCTGTTAATGAACAAACACAATGATTAGCATCAGAAAATAAAGCTATTAACACTTAATCTTAACAAAAAATATAAATATTTACTGCATGTTCAAAGTGTGCATGCATGCGAGTCAAAACAGAGAAACTCACCTTGAATCCAAGCTCCACCAGATCATGGCGTTTTAATGCAGCATGTGTGCAGGTCATGGCGATTATTTTGGCTTCCTTCACCAGCAGGTACTTGGAGCGGTCCAGCCCACTTCTCAGCAGCTCAAAGGCCCTGAACTCCTGACAGGGAAGACAGACAGGGGGACAAGTGTCAGGAGTCACCAGTCAATTGCTGTGTTATGATGGACAAGAGTGTCACAGGGGGTGGGAATACATTGGTTATCTCATAAATTTGACTGAAATCGAGAATTTCAGTATAGCTGCCATCTCACCTTTGGTTTAGTTTGTTTAAGTAATCAAGTTAATAGATAGTTGGTTAGTTAGTTGATGTGTTTTCTAGTGGGGATGAACGTGGGTCTTAGAGAGATATGAAATCAAGTAAATGTTGTTGCGCACGTGTCATGTTGGATTTTTGGGGGGCTTTACAGTTATATTAAAGCAACTTCACATTAACAGTAATATATTACATTGCAAGTCATGCTAAGCAAAGACACACGTTTATATATCGTAAAACATATATAAAGTACATCATTTATACTTTATACTCATTTATACTAAAGAACAGATCTACTGTATAAACTTCCAACAATAAATACATATGGCACAGAGACACACATACATTGACATTGCATTGCGGTTGGTGCAAGGTAATTAATCACACCTCAATCATTTTTGCCATGATGTTTCTGCTGAACTCATTTCTAAACACAGAAGTGTGTCTCCTCGCTAATTGGCTGCACAGAGTTGAATCTGAGTTCAGCACTGGCAGAGAATCTCATGTGCTGCCACCCACAACCCACAAAAAAAAGAAGAAAAAAAAAGGATTTGCGTTAATCAATATATGACCATTTCTGGAAAGAAAACCCAGACAATTGTGGATCCATGTAAGTCTTTCATCTCTGTTCCAGCCTTTATTCTAAACTGTACATAATTTGGAAGAGGTACAGTAGGGATTTAGCTGACACTTATCCACAGCGACTTACAAGTGCAAGATCAGAGTAAATGAAACTATAACAAACTAGAAGCAGTGCTCTTCCGAGCACAGGTCTCCACCAGGCCACACAAATCGGCCTGTTATAGCGCCACCATGAGGCTGATTTAAAAAATGTGGGGCAGAGGTTCTGAATTAGCATCCAGGGAGTGTGTGTGCTCAGTTTGGCAGCGATCGGGCCAACGGCGCCGGAGATTAGCTGGTAACAACCAGGCCAAACAAATCGGCCTGTTATAGCGCCACCATGAGGCTGATTTGAAAAATGTGGGGCAGAGGTTCTAGATTGGCATCCAGGGAGTGTGTGTGCTCAGTTTGGCAGCGATCGGGCCAACGGTGACTGAGATTAGCTGCTCACAAACTGCGAGGACGCACGCACGCACGGACGGACGGACGCACGGACGGACGGACGGACGGACGCACGCACGGACGGACGGACGGACGGACGGACGGACGGACGGACGGACGGAAAAACATACTCTCCCTCAGCCTTCGGCTGGTGGAGACAATGACAGGGTAGTAGAGTGGAGTGCAAACTAGAACAACCTACTTCAGTGAAATAAAGTAACTAGGATAACTTGTAAAGATGTACTTCCAACGGCTCCAAACTGCCAGTCTGTTGTAGTCTGCTGGCATTAGTTGGCAAACTTTGTCGGGCGATGAACATTGCATTCAGTCGGCTGGCAGACGCTGGTTTGACAGTGTTGCCAGGGCTGCTCATTATAAGTGACTTTGATCTTGTTTTCCTATAATGTTGCTTGTTGTGGGTTGCTTTTGTTTGGGCTTGTGTGTGTAGTGTAGTTGCTTATTTGGCCTTGGTTTCAACATTATTTTAGAAAATAGCTTATAGAGCTCAAGAGGTGGTCGCAGGTGCAGTTTTCTTATGGACCTGGTCACTTGTTTCACTCACAAAATCTGGCAACCGGAGGCGTTCTGTGCCCTCCGTGCAGAGAGGGAAAAAAAACAACACAGGTAGCAGAAGCACTATTACTAGCCTACTACTAGCTTTGCTTTGGATCAGATTGGTATAGGAATTGAGAGTGAGAATATGGTATTTAGTTAAAATGTGCGACGGGAATATGTCTCTGACTTATTTAGGCTTACGTGGTGCTGCAACAGTAGCAAACTGTCCACTCACACCCCCCTCAATCCTACCGATTCCTAGAAAAAGACGGCTCAAAACTGAACAAGCCCGGTTCTCCATCAACGGGTCCCAACAGCTTTATCGACGGCAAGTGTCTCTTGCCGAAAAGCTGCCGATGGCTCCCTTCGGCAGCAAACACTTTCCGCCACTGACGTCGTCCAAAAATCGGTGCAGTTAAAACCTTCCTTTAGCCTCGCATAGCCAGACAAATCTGCCATTGCAAAGAAATAATGCCCTTGGCAGATTAGGTCTGGCCCCTGTCAGTTATTCAAATATTTCACGGCTCACAAGTCGTGAGGAACCAACCAGGGGCCCAGTATGCAAATGTAGGGTGGGCGTATCACCTTTAGGCTACTCTGATTGGTTGTAGGTTTGAATCTTTTTGTAAAAATAAAAACAACATTGACAACAACCAGGGCCCAGTATCCAAATGTAGGGCTCCAAAGGACACAAGCACGCAACTCAAATTTCCAACTCAATCAACGTTATTCTCCGTTGACGTCTAAACATGGCCTGAGATGCTTGTAGAGTTGGCCAAGGTGTTCAGGGAAGGTCCGGACATTCCTGCGTGAGCTACTCCTCAAACAATTTGAAAGATGATGGATAGCATAATTATCAAAGCTGAGCAATAACTCTAAGCCCCTAAAGGAAAACGAAGCTCACCTCATTAAGTGTAAAATTTGACAGATACATCAGTGTCTACTGTCTACCAGTTTCATATAACAATTACACTGGCATTTGACAAACACAGCAGTGGTCTTGACACATTTCTTTTGAACGAGGACCACAGTTTCCCATTATTTATTTTATATATCTGATTTAAAGCATTTCCTTGGAGACAAATCACAGTGGCAAACTAAAAGGCTGTGGTGAAAAACAACACCTTAATGGGTTGGTAACCTACCCTACCCTTTTAGCAAAGTGATTCAGATTGAAGTAATTTATGCCTTGGGGAGCGTAAACCAGGTGTAGGTTACTGCTCAATAGTATCTTGAGAAGCAATTCCACACAGATACTTTTGCATGGCTTACATGGTAGTGTTAGATTAGGCATTACGTTTTTTTTTAAACCAAAAGAGGACTCTTAACCACATAAAACCCATGTACTTTGAAAATGACTGATCTACAAGCTCAAGATGTGTTGTAAGCTTGTAGATCTGCTATTTTTGAACAAGAAATGACACAGTCCTTTTATAACAGCTTGCGCCTTGTGCACTAGCCATGTGGAGCAGTTTAGTGTCTGTAATCCACTGGGAAGTGAATTCCGATATAATATCTAATAATATATATAGTCACACTTGTTCTCCTGTTTTTCTTTACCATATTTGGTAAGAATTATGGAGATTTTGGCATACTGGATGACGTCATCGGCTGATTATCTGTAGACCAGCTTTGCAAGCTGGTAATAATAATATCCACCTATTCTCGCCAAATGTTGGGACTATTTTTGCAGAATGTTACTCTATCATGACATGAAATTGGAAAGCTAGGGTGGATGTAATTAACTTCAAAAACTGATAATAGCAAGGCAATGTGGAAGCCCTGCTACAGGGGGGGAGGGGCAGTATGGGTAAAAACAAGACACCCATGCTATTTTCAGGTTGCCATGCTGGCTGTGGTGGGGCAGTGAGGGGAGGGGAGGGATCTCAGAGAGCATGAGGTTATAAATATTTGATGCATTACTATTTTAGCATTAATATTAAACCAATCAAAACATGCAATATTAACAAGGTCTATTTTTAACCCCTGTGGCACCAGAGTGGTTTGAATGTCGAAATCAAGCTTGGCCAGGCCTAGCAGAAAGTGTCCGAGGGGAGGGGAGGGGGTGAAAGAGGTAAACAACAAGGACAGTAAACCTGGAGGAGGAAACCAGAGAAGGAGATGTCTGCACTAGAAGTACAGAGGAATCACATTGTGTTCCCACTAATCTGTCTGTGCTAAATAAAAACTGTCAACCATGCATTCTCCGGAAGGATGGCAGTTTGAGTTCTCTCCATCATATGGCTTTCCCTATCCTACAGTGGAGAAAGCAAATGTCTTCAGAGCAGATGGATTTCATTGCAGTGTGGGTGTGGCGGAGCAGGGATCCGAGCTCCTGTGTTTGATGCAGTGACACAGGGGGCAGCCAGATAAATCAAGGTCAACACACGTGTTGAGATATTACCTCCAACCAATAACTTCTTTATTGCTTCTCAGAGGCCTTGGTGGGGGTTCCCATTAATCTCTAATGTTATTGTTATTTCTATAGAAATACTGAATGGGCTAAAGAAAGATGGCACTGACTGCATCTTCAGAGTGTGCATGATTTAGAGTGTGGTTGTGTGTGTGCAACTGTGCATGTGTATGCCTTGCATGCACGCGTTAGAAAGAGTCCGAGCGAGAAATATAGAGAAAGAGAGAGGAAGAGAAATGAATAGCCTTTATCCTTACATGTTACAATTAGATAGCTTATCTCATCCGCAAATGACATGGCTCAGATTTATTTTCAGCAAAATAATCTGCACACGCACAGCTATCTTAAAGGATGATTTGCTCCCAGCAATTTAAACAAAGAGACAGATGAAATCAGAGCGATGCAAACCTAACACGGCTGCTACAGTACTTGTAGACTTAAACATTCAGAGACAGAGAGGCTGTGTCCAGCCAATCACTGCTAATCTGAGATAACCTGCTGTCACCGTGGTGGGAGGCAAGGGAAGAAAAACACAGTCAGGTCACGTGCGCAGCGGGAAGAAGCTCCACCTGGAAACACAGCTGGCTAATGGCCTGTGAGCAATACCAAAAAAAGTGCTGACATAAGCCGCGTGCGAAGACTGAACAAGTGTGCGTGTGTGTGTGCAAGCATGCATGCTTCCATGCATGTGACCTCTTTCCATCCCACCAAAAGTTGATCTGCACGATGCATGTACAGCGGAGGTTTTGAAACTTTGTTTTGCCCAAGGCACACCAAAAGACAAATCACAGACCTGTATTCATATCTGTGCCAAGTAGCCTCTAACACGTGTGATCACTCTTATCTCTCTGTAAACATCATTTTTTTATTTACTAATGCCAAATAAAGTTTAACCACTTAACTACTGTATTTAATACTTTCACAAATAAAAAGAGTAAAAATAGTAGATCTGCAAGCTCACAACGCAACTCCATGTTTTAAGTGGTTAAACTATATATTTTAGGGTATATAATTTTGTATGAGTGTGCACAAAGCAGAGAAATAGTAAATCAGAAGATAATTCATGATAATTTGTGTATAGTTGATGGCTCAAAATCCCACGGCCCACCTGAACTTGTCTCATCGCACACCCTTTGGGAATCACTATTCTACACTATGTGTGCACCCTTGTGTGTGTGTGTGTGTGTGTGTGTGTGTGTGTGTGTGTGTGTGTGTGTGTGTGTGTGTGTGTGTGTGTGTGTGTGCGCGCGCGCGCGCGAGCGTGTGTCTGCCTGCTTACCTCCAGCTGAGTGAATATCTTCTTGATGTGGCGGTAACAGCCCTCAGCGATGTCCATGTCCTCTTCATAGGATCGACCCCTAAACACTGGCTGGGGTGCGTTGGAGAAATACTTGCGAAAGGGGAAGTGCGCGGCCACCGCCTCCGTCTCCACCTGCTTGCCCTGCTTGGGCTTGACCTTGCTCATGTACTCTTCCCAACGGGATATCACCTGCAAGAGGGCGGGCACACGATAAGCCTACTGTAGATCCACAATTATCCACGTAAACAATACATTAAAAAGATACAGAAAAGCCTACAAGGGACTTAATTGGTGTTATAAATGTGCACTGCCAGTTGCTTGAAAGGACAATTATGGCTAACAACCAGAACCTCTTTCCATTTATACAGTCTCAATCAATCACATCCATTACAAACAGTAGAACATGTTAATGGACACAGACTTCACGCATCAGCAAATCTACAACTTTCAGTCGCTATAGTGGTCACTTAGCAGAGCCTCAATAAAGGCCAAGGACTCAATCGAAATGGAATGAGAGTGTGTGTAGATTACAAGCGCTATGAAAACGAATGAACAGGGAATGTATGTGGCGATTTATCGCATTATGAGCACCATGAACATTGACAACGGACCTCTGGATCCAATCTCAACTATGACCCACAATATATACCATTAGCATCCTGTATAAACATCTCCACTGCACTGTGTATTTGGGCCATTCGTTCCGTTCACGATTAGACTGACTAGACGAGTAGAAGTCACTAGGCGACAGCCACTTCTCTTCATTAAGAACCTGCACGTTATTACATATGCTGGACTGCTGAAGATGACAGCTACACCTTCAGCTTGGCTTTGTTGCAGACATCTATTTTAGGGGCACTTCTAATGATGCATGGGGATGCGGCAAGTAATTGTCTGTGGTGGCATTTTTTTCCTGGAGCCCGGGAGGAGGCCGATAATTAGGTGACAGGAATAAACAGAGGGATATTATCTGGGTATTTGCTGTCTAGGCAATATGAGCACTGAGCCCTGGGAATGGAAAATTCAATACTGTCTGGGTGTGATCGGCATGAATAAGTCACACTGCTTTTTAGTCCACTGAAACTCTGGCATGTTTAGCTAAGACTCACAGTATTCTTGTTCTAGTTTCTAGATGGAGCTGACGGCAAGGGCATTACACATGTGGGTACTTTTTCCAATTAAGACCTGATTCTAAAAAGGCCTTCTAAATCAGTAGATCAAGCTTTTTCGTGCCAAGGATCCCCACCTGAAAATGTTTATTGCCAGGGAATATTTGTGTAAAAAACATTTTCAAGATTTTTTGCATATATACAAGCTTGAAGTGCGGCACAAAGTCCAGCACTTTTTTCTCCCAATGTAGAGGCTATTATGCCAATTCCGGAATTCCCCACACATTACTGAGTAGTGCTGTCACTGCTGTGCTGTAATACCTGGTAGAGATAGAAGTGTCCAGCAGTTTCACAGGTGTAGGAAACATCTCCCGGCACATCTAAGCTCTCCTGTAGTCTTCCCACTTCTCTGAGCAGCTCCAGTCTTCTGGCCAGGACATAGTTGACTCTGCCATACCTGGACACACACAAACACAGCACATTTATCCAGAGATACAGACTTTTCTTTTCTTATGTAGAAACATACAACACGGTTGAGAGGAGAGTTGTAGAGTTTGCCAAGACTTACCTTTCTATTGTACATGCATATGTATGCTTGTATTCCTTCCAATACAAACCCCAGTGAACTACATACAGTATGTACAGAAACGGGTTGTGTGGAGACATCAGAAGACAACAAATTACTAAGATGTTCTGAGACCTTTCTGGTGCTAATTAAAGTCGAAAAAGACAAAGTTCACTACAAACCCCCAAAGTAACAGCAGACCTAACAAATTAAAACTTGCACAATATAGGTCTGCATGATGGCTGAATTCTCAGAAAAAGGTAGTACACCCAGATAGATAATTTTAAGCCCTCTGAATCCAGTTCTTGAGACTTAAAGGCTGTTTGTCATCCCTTAAAAATGCCTTGAATGTAGATCACCCAATTGCTTTATTTTGAAGGACCTACATACATTCTGTCCAAGAAATGTACCTATGGGGCACAGGTGTCATAAATTAGATATTTCAAACTCAAACCGGTTTCTGTGAGTTGTGGACGAAACCTGTAGGAGTAGTAGCCAAAAGTATGTTCTGTAGAAAACGCAAAATGGCCTGGCATAAATAGGCGCAATATGAGGAGTCGAGTAATGATTCAAGGAATCTTGTAAGATTCAAATTAAATTATTCTTAATCTTGTCGCAACACAGTGCTTGCAAGGCAAAGTCTTAGGCCCACATTTTTGACTAAATGTTTTATGCAATTTCCGTTTTCACTTTCGACAGAGGCTAGTAAGGTAGGTGCAAAAATAAACAAATTGCACGACAAATGATAATAAAAAGTAAAACCAAAAGTAATATGTCCAAAGAATGTCCCATCATGAATCCCATTGTAAAACTGGCACAATATTCAGTAACATAAGTGATTCATAGGTGGCAATGAGACAGGCCACACACCTACACATGGGGTCCAAGATAGGGTGGCATGGTAATACTGGAGGTAAGCTCTATTTATAGCCCTCTGCAAAGCTCCTCAGTCAGCAGATGACTCAAACACAATACCACTGTACTGCCTGTCTGGTTGGGATAAAATAATAAATAAAATGGTGAGTGACCTTGTTTCACATAATGTGAAACAGTGATGCACAGAAAGCCTAGCCATTTATAATACATCAACAGCAACTATATTTAATCGCGTTTCTAATTTAATAACCCAGATCTTGACAACCCATCACAAAAAAGGAATTTGACAGGACATCAAAAATGGTTTCAGTTCAAGGAATAACCCCATCACCAAAGATCATAAGCATGCATTCATTGCATTGATACATGTTGGTCCACATTGGTCTGCATATTGAACGGTGTAGACTATATCTTGGATTTTCTTTCTTTTTTTCTTTTTTTTTGAAGTTTGTGCAGAAACTTTCAGTTGAGGTGAAATTAGGTGCAGCAGGGAAAAGCGGGGAGATATTCATTATCAGTAGAATGTCATCAACTAGAAAAAATGCAATTGGATATTGCAAGTGTTGTTGCCGTGACGCGGGTCATACTTGCAAATGAATTCCGTCTTACCATTTGAAATTGTGTGACAGACTGCAGTCATACACTATTCTTTTCATCTCTCACATGACACCATTCACACTGGTCAGTGGTCAAAAACAACTCTGAGAAATTAGGTCATTAACATGTAGGCCTACGACTTTCCTGTTTCTCCTGTTCCAAGCACTGCTGTGTGCTATAAGGGATAAGGGTGTAATTTTTTTTTCAGTTCCACAGACGGTTAGGGCAGTAATTAAAGCACAAGGACACTTTAGTAGATGTTTGGGTTGTGTAGTTAACTTGTCATGATGTCACTAGTCCAACTGGCAAATGTCTTGCTCAGTTGCGAAAATAGTCTCCTCATTGACAGCTCTCAGTGTCACTCTTTTAGTACATAAACGAACACAAAGTACATATACAGGCATAATCACAAAACCCGGTTCTGTATGTCGTTTTTTTAAATATGTCAACTACCTATGTTGATTTTGCCATTTGTATTAGGATCCACGGATCCCGATCTTCAAATAATAATCTTTGGTGATGTACTGGCAGAATCAGCTTTATGTGCTAAAAGAGTGGCTTTAAGAGCTGTTTCACCATACAATGTAATGTCGATGACTTTTTGTGCATTAAGAATATAGGCTACAAGACAGTCGGAATAGCAGCAGCCATAAAATTGGAATAAATATTCAATGAAGCTGAGCTATTTATATCTAATGATGAGTCTTTATTGGTTTGTGGGGAATGTCATCAGCTAAGGCAGAAAAAAATCATTTCAGCTGATTCATGCAAAGTCTCTCATATTGAGAAGAGGAATCTTCCCATTTATGAATTTCACAAAGTTCAGAAAGCATTGAATGAAAAATGTATTTTAGAATGTCCATTTCCAGGATGAGTTATTTATGCAACCGGCTGCACAGGTGAAAAGTGAGAAATTACCAAAGTTCCCGACTTACTTTTGAGATGGGTAGGCAGAAGCAGTATTGAAACTTGTGGGAGACATGTCTGTATTGAGATACTATACAAGATAATCGGGGCATTGAAATCTGGTAGCATCACACCGTGGCCCCAACTGTCCTGTAAGCAACTCGGCAGGGTTCTAGACACTCAGCCCCCCGATACTTGGGATGCCCCAATTATCTTGTAGTGTGCGGCCACCTTTACTATGGGGGGAACATTTGCCAAAAGGAACAGACCTACAAAAGGCTATTTTTGAAGATATTTAGTGTAGCTAGAAAACAGGAGGAGGCCTAGTATAAAGCCCTTGGGAATCTTTTCTCATCTCTGTCTCACTAGCAAGGGCTGAGTCACTGTCCCTCAAGGCAGACTATAATGCACAGACACACACACACAGTGCAGCTTACAACTAAATGTGTGGGTTAAGGTACTGTTGACTACAACTGAGGTTGCCCTACCGGGACACTTGAAGTTGTTCTTGTTTGAGAGCTGTTCTATTTGATTTGATTTATTATTTGTCATGGTAAAAAACATGTTACATGCTTCTCACAGAAACAGCAAGGATAAATACACAATGAAGTCAGTGACTTATTTCCATTGTGGTCCTTGGTCTGAGAGAAACAAAACATAATAAATACTAAATAGATATGTCCATGCTATTCTGCAAAAACCATGCTTTGACCCTTTGTTTGAAAAGAAGATAACAGCTGATGCTTTTACCAGGGGTAGCAAGTTCCAATGTATTGCTCCTACAGATCTAATTGAACATTTTCCCCATTTAACTTTTTTAACATGGGCAAGTACAGGTTGGCAATGCTGGCTCTGGTTTGGGGGAATTAAATTGGCCACTCTTCTTGTCCACTCGTGGACTTTGTACAAAAGCAATCTCATGTATTTTTTTGTGCACACCATCATACAGTACAGAAGAATAGTTATAAGAGCAAGGCTGCACAGTATATATTGTGAAGCAGCAAATCACTATTCATTAAGAGTCCCATCACAGCAGTTCTGCCTGTGCAGTTCAGCAGCATAGGGAAGAAAGGTCTGCAGAAACTAAGCATTTAGTAAACATTTAAGCTACTGGCAGAAAACTGGTAGGGTGGATGAATAGATAATGAAAGAAGGCATTTGTTAGAATTTCACTAATTCGAATTAGTCAGAATAAAAAGAATTACCCCAAAATCCCAAATGATGCATAATCTACGCACTCTCCCTGGATTTCAGATTCTGGATTTCAGAATCTGCCACGAAGCGGCAGATTTTTGCGGAACACATTTCTTGATAATGCGCCTACAGACTTTGTCCAAACATCACGCAAATCTGTACACAGTACCTCATAGTCATGTGATCAAGGCAGATCGGTCAGATTTTTCATATTTCATCATGATTGCCTAAGATTTGCTTCCAATGTTTGCAGGAGTGGTTTGTTTTGAACAAAATGCCTCAAATCTTGTGATTGGTGTGAAACTTTGCAAACAGATTTGCACTAGGCCAAGGAAGAAATGCCACCATAAATTTTTCTAATCAGCCTCATGGCAGATTAGACGCACTCTAAACGCACTCTAAAGGCCAGGGAAAAACCTCTGTCCTGCATATTTCACATAAGCCTTTTGGGGGTGACTGCAGGCTCTGCATGGAGAGATACACTGGTGGAGAGATCTGGGAGGGCTGCAATGCCTAATGAAGATAAACCAGGCATATGGACCATCGTATGGGTATCGAGTGGCCCCTGTCACTGTGTTGGCTCAGACTAAATTATGTGCTGGGCAGCTGGATTGCTTTTATGTATGCGTGCGTGGTCAGCCTTTGGTGCAACAGACTTTGTAGTGCAGATGCACTGAGTGTAAATCTGTATTTACGTACTGTATATAGGCACAGTGAATGACCCTCTTTTGGATGCGTGTGCTTTAGTTCACACATCGCACACGTACATTTCCATGTTTGTTCATGAGCATATTTAAGTGAGTGTGTGTGTGTGTGTGTGTGTGTGTGTGTGTGTGTGTGTGTGTCTTTCG
This sequence comes from Nannobrachium achirus, assembly GCF_963921795.1. Taxonomy (NCBI): domain Eukaryota; kingdom Metazoa; phylum Chordata; class Actinopteri; order Myctophiformes; family Myctophidae; genus Nannobrachium; species Nannobrachium achirus. The sequence goes on along the minus strand of NC_137827.1, from coordinate 29,951,647 downwards.
TCGACTAAAACTATGACAGAAAATGTTTGTCGACTACCTTTAAATATTGACAATTTAGTCAACAAATAAAATCTAGATTAAAATGTTAGGGAGGGATTAGTGGAGAAGAGATCCTGTAGAACTAAAAGACAAGTCCTTTTATGTTTGGTTGTGCTCGGGTGTTGCGCTCTGAAAATCGGAGATCTACAATCTTACAACGCATCACGCTGTGACGCGTTGTGAGCTTTTAGATGGGCTATGTTCCCTGCTGTCCTCACCTGCTGAAATCCTTCTCCGTCTCCAGCGCCTCCTCTCCGTGTCCCAGACGTAGGAGGTGGCGTTCGTCAATGTCCAGAGCCATGATCTTCTCAAATAGCTGGTTCAGAGCCTGGAGATACACATACAGCATGAGGAAGTGCTCAGACACAGAATCTGTTTATTTTATATAGTTTATATAGTTTTTATCATGTTCTACACAACTACTTATTTTTTATCTCTATATTTTTTCGCGGTAGAAGTAGTGAGTGAATGGGTGAATGCTTTGAGACATGATTCCATCCTTGTAAAAAACTAGAAAATGGCATAGCAGGCATTTTTTAGGAAAAGTACTTATTGTATTGTTTCTATGTGACTTTTAAGTGCTGAATCCATTTCCATTACAAAGTGGTGACTCGTAGCACTCAGAATACAGCAGAAATGGATTCAGCACATAAAAATCATATTGAAACAACACATTAAGTACTTTTCGTCAAAGAAATGCCTACGGGATTCATATTTTTGGCATTTCGACTCCTGACTATTGTACACATTCGATGAGAATAAGGGTTTCTGTAATTACATTCAACCATATATTCTCCCCTTTAGCGGTGGATTTGTCAGGCAGGCTGCCATCGGTGTAAAATAGCAGCAGATTACTTTATGATTAAATACTGAGAGCAGAACACAGGGGGCACAGGGGAGCTTAGATGTAGATTTTTCCTCCATAATTCGGACATGGCTTTTTCACCTGATTAATGGCCACCTCTGGGGCGGAGCTGTGAATTCTCAATAGAAAGCTTCACTGTTATTTTGCACACAAGTTTCACTGGCTTACAGAGAAACTGTGTGTGTGTGTGTGTGTGTGTGTGTGTGTATGTGTGTGTGTGTGTGTGTGTGTGTGTGTGTGTGTGTGTGTGTGTGTGTGTGTACATTAATTTAATGTCACTTTCTCTTTACCTGGTTTGAGTGTGTGACTATGAGGGTCCTCTGCTCTGGGAAATTGTGATAGAGGTTGGAGATGATCTGGACAGCAACATCTGTCTTTCCCGTTCCTGGCGGTCCCACAACCTTGAGAGATAGGACAGGGAGAGCAGAGAATCACAGTTAGCAGTTAAGTCACGTTGGAAAAAGGACCCAGCCTCAGAGATAGCTTTGCGGTTGTGACAGTGAGGCCATGTGCCTGTCAGAACGGGCTAGCCCAGCTCCCTGTTGCTGGTGCCACGAACCCTCGTGCAGCAAGGCTGTGGTACCACTGGGAATGCCAGATCAGCCACAAAGCACACGAGGCAAGGACACAGAGAGCCAGGCAGCAGGGAGTGAGTTATACAAGGACGACGGTAGCTTCCGAGCACACCTTTTATTTCATGTTTTGTTACTGGAATACAAACGCCCCCCCGCAGCACATGAGTATACAAATATGCAAATTGCCTTTAAAAGATAAATATTTATGACAAATTTTAGGCCGAGCCAGTGTCATCTCAGGTGAGCATTTTTCTTTGCTAGTGAGCACAATTAGATCTCGCTCCAGTCTACAGTATTTCACACAAGAATCTCTGTGGTATCACTAATGCTGAAATAGCAGATCTACAAGCTCACCACTTGTCACAAGGCAGCACATTGTAAGCTTGTAGAGTGTCTATTTTCGGTGGGCCGAACCACCGTACGTCAAAGTATAAATGTGGCTCAAGATAGAAGGCAAGCCAGGCAGGCAAAGGGAGAATGTGACTTGTCTTGGCTGCTAACAACTGTAAGGCCAGGGAGGGATCAGACAGGCAAGAAGAGCAAGGCACGCATGCCGAGTTGTTTTTACAAGTCTGCTGATAGCCAGTCATATTTTATGCCCGCTAGCTATGTGATAAATAACTCAGAGCTTAACTGCCAGCTACCAATCACCAAGCAGGAGTGGCACCTCTATAAAACCTGTGCATAATACACATGTATCTGTGTCTACTCCTGCCAGGATAGCTCCAGTACACAATAAGACTGAAAGTGTCTGGTTACTGTATGTGTATGGGGTTGAACTTGTGCTTCCATACTGTAGTCACAGGCTGTGTGATTTTGTAGTTAAGTCAATCAATCTGTGTATCATCATATGATCACCATCAAAGTCAATGTTCATTTACATTAGGAAACAGGTTGGTCAAATAATGCAATCTGACTGTTTGATATGTGTATGACAATATTACTTAAGGTGAGCTTCGATCTCTGTGGAGGTAAAATAAAGTAGAATTACCTTATTATATACAATATTTAGAAGTGCAGAATTCAACAAGAACCTCATGAGAAAATGATCCACCATAAAGCAATTTTACACTTTGGCAGAAATTTGGGTTCTGTAGTTATCTTGCCATGACGAAACTCCAAATATTGGTGATATTTCTTCAATAGTTGCTCTGATGATTAAAAAACGCAAAACTTAAAATGTTCTAGCCAGTGACTCAAAGTTACTCTTTTAGAACAAAGATGGTTTTATACAATATGTAGCTGTGTTTCCTGCTATCTCTCTCTCTCTCAACTAAGGGGTCTTTGGCCTGAAAAACATTGAAAACAAAATAAAACAAACGACAATATATAAAAATGTCAAATTCCTGTAGATTTATCCCGGATTTCTTGTGTTGTGTTTATAGCAAACTAAAGACAATTGTTTCCCCGCTTAAACACACTTAAACGTTGGGCAACCTGAAAGCAAACTCCACTTGCCGAAGGTTTAATTTACTTGCCATATGGGTAGTCATTTTACAAAATAAATAACCCAAGACAGGCCATGGTACAGTATATAGTCAGCCCTTCACTCTGTGTTGGGCCAAACACCCCAGCTGTTATAGAGACACAATATACCATGACCTGTCATGAGTTATTGCTCAAGTATGGAGGTGCGTTTCGGGACAGTACAGTATTTCACTGCAGCTTACTATCTGCATCAGAGAGGGAGACTGCAGATACCTCCAGCATGTTTACTGGTGGGTGGTGGAGTACTCTTACGCTGCATTCACTCTGGCAGCTACAAAATATACAAAGCTTCAAAGCGACATATCCATCGCAGCGGTGGTGTTGAAGTGTTGATTAACACGCTCGTTGACGTCAGCATACGTTCGACGTGTGCAAAACATATAAAGAAAATATAAAGCCTTGGATTAAAAGGATCCCTGGCTAATAAGCCGAATATGCTAATACATTATAATTGTCCTTTTCTTTTATGTAGAAATAGTTCATCTTTCACTCAATAGGAGCAATGCCAGTCGCAAGTTGATGATGTTATTTGTCCATGTGTGGTCTAGCACCATGGAATTTATAGAATATATATGGGGAAAGAAAACAAAATGTAATACTTCCTATATGACCATCCAATAAATATTTTAAATGTCTTTTTATAGCACATGCATTCCATAAATTCCACAGGGTTTGACCACACATCAACTTGCGACGGCATTTCCTGTTAAATATTTAAGGTTTTAAAATGGGACTTTTTTAACCGGTATACCGATATTGTCGAACTCTTAATTTCTGATAACGATATATGCTGACTTTTTCACCAAAAGTCAATTGTCAGTTAACATCACATATCTAATAAAATAAAATAGCTATAGTATCAATATAATATCTAATTAATCTAATATAATATGTTGATGTAGTAGAGGGCAATTATAACGTATTAAGGCATATTTGGCATATTAGCCAGGATCTTTTTAACAAGAATATGACACAGGCTGACGAGAGAATTATTTCCCCCATTGGAAGCAGGAATTGGGTTTAGAGAGAAGGTGAGTGGTAGTGGTTTAACAACACTTGCTCGTTTGGTAGCCAGCTCAACTTAGATTGTAGCTTTGTAGATTTTGTAGCAGGTACAAACATTGGATGTCGCTTTGCATCTTCACGTCACTGGTTTCCACTGAAAATGAATGGTAGCCTGTAGCTTTGTATCTGCCAGTGCTAAACTATTGTCTTTGTCAGTGAGAGTGGCTTGAGTGGCTGAAAATCCTATTCTAGATCCTGTATTCCAAGAGTTAGCAGGGGAGATGTGTACCTGTCATACCAGCCAGCACTCACCTAGCATCAACATCATCACACTGCTGGATAGAAACAATGTGTGACTTATGGAGCATACTGTTGTTCAACATGGTGTCTATAAATGTTGTTGTAATTAACTTCACCTTGCGGTTTGACATCCACATAGTCTACAACTCATTGACATTAAAGCAAGACCTAAAATGAGACATTAAAGATCTGTATGTACATATTACTGGATAGATATGTCATTATATACCGTACTTATTTAGTACAGTTTTAACATCTGCTCTTAATTAACTCCACTATGTCTACAGCTGAATGGGTGAAATTAAAGCAAGGTATAAAAGGCAACATAAGGCGATGTAAGGTGTATTTACATTTTCAATGTGATATATCATCAATTAAATTGGATCTTTAAAGAAATACTTTATACAATTACAAGAAATGTACAATATACTAACTGAAATCCACCACTTCTCAATAAATATTCCAGGAGAGGTAGTGCAATATTTCTGACAGTTTTTGTGTCAAATATTGGAACGACCCAGTGGAAATATGATTTGAACAACCCAGCTTTACGTTTATGTTTATTAAAGGATCCCCATTAGAGACGCATGAATGAGCTTCTAGTCTTCCTGGGGTCTTATTTTGCTATAATGAACTCAAACATGAATTAAACATGAGTGAATAAACTTCACGTCAATTTTGATTCCAATTATCTGCAGGATTCATCTAAGTTTTACACTAAACGCATGACTTGTTGAAGAACACAGACAAAAAAAGAAAATATAAATATTTTCATGAAATGTTTTAAATTTTGGGGCGCCTGTCGGCCTAGTAGTGGACCAGGCGCATACCATATAGGCGTTGCCATTTCGGCGTCGATGCCTGTCGGCGTCGCCGGTTCGATTCCCGATCCGGGCGACCTTTGCCGCATGTCGCTCCCTGTCTCCCCCATTTCCTGTCAGTCTACTGTCCTATCCAATAAAGGCAAAAAGCCCAAAAACAAATCTAAAAATAAAAAAATAAAAGGTTTTATAAATTCCATAAAATGATCATGACTGCAAACAATAGTTCCTAAATTCTATGTCTTTTCCCAGGTGCTTCATGATGCTAAGTCTTTGACAATGTTAGACACTTACCATGGTTAGTCCGGGTTGCATGCCAGCTCGAATGGCTTCAATCTGAGTAGGTGTGAACTGGATGGTGTTCCTGCAAGACATAAAGCAAAGATTTGCATTTTCTGTTCCCATGACACGAACATACTGTATATCTGTATGTTTTTTATGGAGATGTAGCTGTGAGTTACATATGTGCGTTTATTATCGATGCTTCATGCCACGAGCTTTGCTGTGATGTTTTCTAAGCCTTCATGAAAGCCAGTTCAGTCAGGGCCTTCCCCAAAGGACTTTTTAGCCCCAAGATTTCAACATCAAAGTGAAAACTGAATATTATGGAATACCATCAAATGAATGCTAATTTTCTGAAAAGAGCAATTATTCTGTGGTTGTTATCTCCACCAGGAGATCATGTTTTCAACCTGGTCTGTGTGTGCACATCTGTCCGCAGCTAATCTCACAAACAACTACAATGATCAGCGTCAAATTTCTTGTGAACAATGACAGCAAGCCAAGGAACACAATTCTTGAATATTTTTCAAATCTGTCAACAACCACCAGGTTTGGGCGGATCTGAGCACTGAGCAGACTTTCCATGCAAAGCCTGTGAATTATTTTAATACCTTATAAAATGTCACTTTCCCATTACATAGTCAGTCGAACATACTCGAACTTCAATTCCACAGCAGATCTTTTTGAAAATAGAAATTGAATTATTCTGAACATTTGCCCAAAGTAGTGGGCTAGGAGAGGCTTAGAACCTTCAGCAAAACCCTGCTAAGAGCAGAAGAATAAGTTTACTTATGATCTTTAAAAAAGACCCTGAAACTTGACTTTGGCACTTACCGTTTGGGCTGGTTGTAAGGGTATGGCCCCCGGTTTGGGGTGACATGAGGCTCCACAATTAAACATTTGTCGTCTTCTTTTTCTTCTTCTTCTTCATCAGCCTTCCTCTTTTTCCCTTTGTCAGTTTGGTTCTGGATGGGGAATTTAATTCTGGAACCAAAAGCCCAAGGTTGTTGGTTAAATAAGGGCACAAAGAAATAGAAGAAAACATATTTACCTTAATTATAGCTTGCTATAATTATGCCATTAATTATAGCAAGTTTAATGTATAGAGGCCAGAACAAATTCTTCAGAGGATAGCAAGCTAATGCAGCAATTGCATTATCTCGCTATCCTCTCGACATTTTGCAACAGTTAGAAAAATAAACAACATCTTTACTCTCAATGCTCATTCATTCATCATTGAACTTTAATAATAAACCTCAGCTCTGCAATCACTTTCGACCTTTGTTGACCCTCACCTGAAAGGCGGTACTTGCAGTTCGCTATTCTCTTCAGTGACCTTGACGGTGTAGCCAGGGAAACAGGAGCGCAGGTGGTCGAGGGTGAGGAAGGTGTCGTTGAAGTCCAGGGTGGAGATCTGATTGGGCATTTTGGAATAGTGGGCACTGCCTGGGTCGCCGTAGCCGAGGATGATGTCGTGGAGCCAATCTGGGACGACACACTCTGTGTTCATCAGGTTTCGGATGGTCTCAAGCACTGCCTGGTTTACAAGCAGACAACAAACGTGGACAGCTCAAACAAATATATGTTTTGAAAAACACTTTGAAGTCTGATTTATATGCAGATTGTCTATTGTTTTCTGAGAGACACCGGCACGCAATAAAGTTTAAATCAGGCATTTTTCATATACATTTTTCCCTTCAGGTTAAAGAACTACAGACCCTTTTGGGGTAGAAATGATGATGATGTGGGGGAACGCTAAATTTGTGCATCAATTATATTTTAATGAGCTGCCAACTGTCAAATTCTTAATAGGGAACCTCGTCGGAATGTTATCTCTGATCGCAGATAAGGGGAGGAGAAGAATGTTTCTGGGTTTGCTACGAGTTAGTTGACTTTCTTCAAAACTGAAAGAAGCCCTTGTGGTTTCATTTCAAAAACATCTGTCAATCTTGTGGATTTTAAATGACAGAAATGGACTTTAGAGAACAGAAACATAACATATCTTTGAACAAACACTCCAGTTGATAATGAAATTGGACTACAACATCCTACTATTAAATTAATAAAGTCTGCATCCATTTTTCTCTGCAGTGAGTTGAATCATCTGAAATTCAAATGTACGGAGTGAGGAACAGAAATTTTAATGTTTTATTTGAATTTCTGCCATGCGGAAGGGGATTTGATCGGTCAAGGTCCCATAATCCGGCCGGACTGTGGGAACAGGCTTCAGGCTACAGTATACACACAATGCCAGAAAGAAAGCGTGCTCAATGGTGCCAAGTTATGAAGGACTTAGATTTAAAGCATGGCAAGCTGTAGACATAGCAAGGCTGCTGTTGTATATTTAATCAATAAGGACCCATAGCCCGGACGGACAGTGGGTCAAAACCTGGCTTTGGGGCAACAATGTACACCCACACAGAAAATGCTAGCACAGAGAGAGAAGTATAGTAGGAGTTGCAGTCCCAATTCTGCACATATTTAGTGTGCATGCATGGGTATGGACTAGTTAGACAGATAGCCTATATGAATGTAAGCACAAGCCAATGTGTTTAGCCTTTTCATGGCTTGTTAAAATAAAAAATAAAATAGAAAAAACACAATGGCATATGGATTAGCAGCTCTTGAAACAAGGATATAGAACGGGGATTTCCTTTTCTCTTATCCTGCTCTGTCATCAGGCTCCTGCAAGCTGATCCTACTGTATGTAGTATAACTGACGGGCTTGTTGCCAGGGATGGATTCTTGGAGGGAGAGAGAGTAGAGAAGGTAGAGCATTGCAAGGTCACCCAGGGAGGAGTCTGTTTGGGGGACCGGTGGGAGGGGTGTGGGGGCTTGATCCGGTGGTAATCCCACCAATGCCCTGCCCCGAGCCCTCCAGCTCAAAGACCCAAGTAGTCCAATACATGTGATTGATCACCCAGGGGAGATGCTAGGAGGGCAAGAGCTCATGGTCTGGAGACTGAGAGGCAATTCTCCAACATAAGAGGAAAGGGAAGGGAACAGAGAGAGGTAGAGGGAGAAAGAAGAGGCAACATCTTATCTAGGTTCCAGGTTAAGGATCTGCATGTGTTAATTATAACCATGTTTAAAAGGCTGACCGAGCAGTCAACTGCAATATAAAAACAATACTGTATTTTGGATCAACCTTGTGCTTCAAACATTGAAAATAAAAGTGCATGAAGTAAGATGACATTTGAGGTGGACTCTGTAAACATGGTTCTGTGTCCAGTCAATGGTGTATTGACAAATTGTGCAACTTTGTAAAGAATAATTTGGATACTCTACCCTGAATTTACCAGTTAATGCGGCCACTTAGATATTTTCCAATCTATCCCGTTCCCGCTTGTGTTTACTGATGTGTGTGCTGGTAACGGTAAACACAAAAGAGGAAGACACAAGTGTGACAGGGAAAGTGAGGTAGTCTATGGACAAACTATTTCACAGTCTTAAAATTACATGAGCCATCTGTGTTTCTGCATCTTGGAATGATGCCATGTGTTTATCGGTGTCTAACGATGGGTGACAGAATGGGCTGACCTGTGGGCAATGCCAGACACTTTGGAACAGTGTGTGTGTGAGTGCAGTTAGCACTGACAGAACGGACAGTAGCACTGGGTAAGATATCTTTAATCTCTCTGCATATGGCAGAGAGATATTTGTTATCACCTACAGTCCTACAATCTAAGATCCTCATATTAAAACACCCCTACCTTGAAGTTATTCTCCTTGGGTTTGCGCCTCATGATGATGTTGAAGGTCTCATAGGGATCCTCTGTTTTGCTTTGGATGCTGCTGGTCATGTCCTGCTGGTACTGGTTTGGATCCAGCCACACACGGAATGTTCTGGAGTCTCCTCGCAGCTTAGGTTTGGGATCAGGTCCTGGGGGATATTTGTTACAAATTATAAATTTCAACTGTTTCAATGGTGGGCACAGACATGAAGCACTTAGCAGACGCTCTTAACATTTACTTCCCCAACCTAAGGATCCCGAGAAAAAGCTGTTGATCCTCTCCGCCAGTCCAGAGGAACCTGAGAATGCTCTAATCGATGTAAAACAATCAAAAGTATGATCACTGATCGGCCATTTCTATGTACTCCAGAGACAGTGCAACCGGTCCCATTTGAACGACGGGTACTTCTGAATGAGTGTCCATCCAGCAGTGTTCCATTAGCTTATTACTGTTGAGACGGTGACGGTTCAAAGTTACAGAATCAGCTTTATTACATCATAGGTCTACAGAAGTAAAAAAAAAAATCGAACCTCTGTTCGAAGTGGAGCTGTGTGTGTGTGTGTGTGTGTGTGTGTGTGTGTGTGTGTGTGTGTGGGTGTCTGGCCTGGCCTGAACAACAGCGCCCTCGTGTGGTCACAAAAGGTCCTGTAGGCTACAGACAGACAGACAGACAGACAGACACACAGACACGGCCACACACACGGCCACGTATAGGGAGCTTGTGTTCCACACAGCTCCAAAAAGTGGGTGAAATTAGTTTTCATGCATACAGTAGTTCCCATCGTATCATTATTTGCATATAAAGAAAAGAAGACAAGAAAGAAAAAAAAAACATAGTTCCGGAGATTATATATATAAAGGTGCGTGAGCATAGCAGCACATGTATACTGTGCATGATATACAACTGTGTGAGATGTGGTCTAAAATACTACCTGTGAGATGTGGTCTAAAATACTACCTGACATGTTGGTGAAATGTGACTGTCGTGCAAATGTAGTTTATCCACGCATAATAAGCGTCTGATCTGTATCTGTACTTTATGTACAAGATGGGTGATTCAGAAAAATAGCATTTACTGCTGAGACTAATTTATTTATTTATTTGGATCCCCATTAGCTGCCACTAAAGTAGCAGCTACTCTTTACGGTCCACAAAATGGCGATTAAACAAATTTGAGATGGGTGATTCAAAATAATTACTTCAGTGTGGAAGGGCACAAAAGGAGAGAGACTACTGTACCATTATGGACCAGCATACGATGGCATGTAATGCGTCGTATCAGATATCATTAATTATGTGCCACTCTCTCTGTGAATGTGCTCTGTGCAAAAGACAGAATGTGTCTTTTGTCTTTTATGGGAATGAATTGTTTGCCAAAGAATGTTCACTCACTTGTAGGTGCTAATGCACATGTAAGCAATGCCATACTTTCGTCATAAAAATACTGTACATGTCAACATAGAGCATGAGCTATGTGCCATGCAACTTGAGCCAGCTGCCAAATGTAGGGCACATATGTTGGTTTAACCTCAGTCTAAGAGTCAAGGGACTTGCATAATTCTCAAGCAGACCTGTACAAGGCTATTTCTTGAATATGTAGCTAATGAGCTAGATTGTATCAATGTGCAATCTGTCCAGAGTCAGTAGCTTATATAACCACTGCTAATGTACAGAATTCTTTTGACTATGACACAAACATGCAGACATAAGAACTTTAGGTATATTTTGCGTCACGAAGACAAACCGATTTTATTTTAAAATGCTATATTGAATTGAATTTGTCTAATTTAGATGTGCTAAGAGGTACAAAGCACTCATTTATAAAGGGTGTGGCCGTGAGTTGTTGAGTATACACTTTTCTGTAATGACCCATATACATACAGTAAGGGAAGCAGATAGACACAGAAAGGGACAGAGGGACTGGTTCCTTGAAAACTGTAACCCCTCAAAAATCCCAAACGGCAGTGTTAAATATCCTTATATATCCCCCCCCCCCTCCCCCCCACCAAACTAGCTTGCCTTGCTAAAAACAGCTTATCCTTCAGTTCTCCGGCTGGGCACTGCCTCACCTCAGCAGTAATGGGCCTTACATTCTGATGCCTCTTAGGCAGGAACAGGCGTTACATTGCAATGCCTGACAGCCTAGATGAGGGCTTTCTGCTTACTCCCATGGGGAGCTCGAGGGTGATGCAGCTTTCGCAAACATATAAATGGAATTCCTTCATGGTAGCGCAGGACAGGGAGTGGGCTAGTGAAACTCAATCCTGTTGGCCTCTAGGGCATTAACGAAAAAGTCGACAAGTCTCATTACACAAGTCGACTCCCACCAGAAAGTCTGAAGTCGAAGTTGAAAAAAATAAATAATAATACTTTCTATTGTGAAAATAGCAGATCTACATGCTCACTAGGCCTGGGGCGGTATGGACATTTTGTTACCGCGATTACCGTCTTCCCATTTACCGCCGGTACTGCGGTAATTACCGCACCCCCATATCTATTAATTAAGCTTTGGCGATAAGCCAAAATATTGCAATCATCTTCCCAAAAGTCGCCTCTCCACAGTGGAGAGGAGACACAGCCTGACTGCCCGAGTTATACTTCTCTGTACAGCACAGCGGGTCTGGCTTTCAAAGGAGCAGATCTACAAGCTCACAACACATCGCATCCGCGACGCGTTCTGAGCTTTTAGTTCTGCACTGTCGGGTTACCATAGTAACGTAGGCTAGCTACTTGGGCTTTTCAGACACAAACAGCTGTGTGAACAAACCAGAAGAGGAAGGGTAGTCAGATCGTGTACAGTGATTCTGTAAACTCACGTCACGTCTCAACTCTCAAATCGCAGTGATTGAGTGCTGCTATATACAGGTTTTAGTTACAAGACTTGACAGAAAAGGTTATAAAATCGCCGACGCGCCGTACGGGGCACAAGGTGCGACGCGGTGGAGAAAGTAAAATAGTTTTATTTTCGGTTTTACTCCACGCGGCCCGCGCTCCGACAGTAATCCGTATGAATAAAAAAAGATATGCCACAACACAAGGTATGTATTAACATCCTTGTGTCGAGTGGATTACAGAGAAAGTGTATGCTATGCTGCTCCGTCATAGAGTTGTGCTCCGTACCCTGCTCTGTGCACTGTGTGCAGGGCGTGATTCCTAAACCCACCAGGATTGAGTTAAGACCCGCCTCACTCCTGGAAGTCCTCGCGTTTCCACGAGGCGGGTCTTAACTCAAGCCTGGTGGGTTTAGGAATCACGCGTGTGCAGGTCTGTGTCTGAGTGACGTATGTGGCTTCCAACGTGTGGTACACGGCCCAGAGCAGAGCGGCATGGAGCGCATGCGGTCCTCGCTTCTCCCCCGTTTTAAAACTCGCTTGTTTTCCAATAAAAAATAGACCTTTTTTTTTGTCTTTTTACCGCGGTAAGCACAATGACACCGCGGTAGACCTCGGTATACCGCGGTACGGCGGTGCGGCGGTTACCGCCTCCAACCCTAATGCTCACAACGCCTCACGATGCGAGGCGTTGTGAGCATGTAGATCGTCTATTTTCACAATTTCTGCCTCTATATTTGACAATTTGGACAATGTTTAATTTGCCATTTTAGAGGTATTAAAAAGTCCTTAAATTGGCACTTTAGAAATGTGAAGATACCCTCTATACATTTAACGTTATGTTGGTTTGTTTACAGTTGAGTGAGAAAACAATGTTTCACATTAAGTTAATCATCTGGGGACCCCCCAAAATAATTGGGGGGTCGTGTATGATGTGATGACATCATCAAACGATAAAGTCGACTTCAACTCAACTTTTTACTGAGTCGAGTCGACTTGCAAAAATCACAAGTTGTTAATGCCCTATTGGCCTCTGATGTGTTGAGTGAGTGACTTACAATTATGATTTAGGGATGAAACATTTTACGTGTTTCAGTGGAGACGGTAAGTCACGTGATTTCCTACTGTAGTTTCCAACGCTACTTCTGAATACCGCACAGAATTCATTTAATTTTCTCCAAACACAGACATTATCAAATGTAACTAAACATCATAAAAACATCACAATCTGACAGAATCGCAGGACCCATAATGTTTTTGGTACACAGAGTTCTTATATGACGTGATGTTGCAAAAGTGTATGGGATTTAGAATGGAGAAGACAACTCCGTGACCCTAGGGAAAACTTAAAGGAGTAGTTCAATGTCTTGCTTATGGGAGTTGTAATAAACACCTGTATTGCCCCGAAACCTGTCTCGAAGTCCTGACCTGTCAGCCTATTACCCCCTTAGGAACCCACACTGAGGACTGCATGCATTCAGGGCGGTGCAGCCCCCTGAAGAGGATGATAGTTGTATTAGCTTGGTTCCAGCCCATAGACCCCACCCACTCTAAGAGTGGACTGTTTCTCTGGTCTGGAGTTGAATAAATGAATCGGGCGGGGGTGGATCAAACGAATATCCAATCCGTGCAGCAGTTGAAACGATTACATTTTAGGAAGTTCACACACAAGGCAGGCAGGCACACACACACACACACACACGCGCATGCTCACGCTGATTTCACCAAGCTGTTAATGTTGATTACATGTTTCTGGTCGCAGTTCTGTGTGGACGCAGTCACTGGTACAGACAGACACACACACACGCCGCGATCACGGTGCATCGCGATCACCGGTGTGTAATAGTGTTAAGAAAGTTATGCGTGATTCAGCGAGCGTGCGTGTGACTTGCCGTTATGCCTTCAAAGCCTATATGGCAAGCAGAAATCTCTGCCAGATATACTTTCACGGTGGAGAACGCCCTGTCCTTAGCTCACAGAGGCCTGGAATAGGATAACATGTAACTTTCACACCATTCCTCAAACACTCGCCACTTACCAGCATAAGGTTGACAGGGCCTTAGCACTTGAATGGTGGCAATGACATTGTGGGGAAGATCCATAGTGCTAAAGTTAATCCCCTCAGGGGCCAAGCCCATAGAGCCAGGTGCTCAGGATAGAGATGATATATCTCGCCCCATGCCTAAACGGGAATGGCCACGGCTGACTGTAAAGGCCATTATATTCGGTCCACACGTTAGTCCCTTTGAACATCGCCACCTTGGATGGAGCATCCATAGAGTGAGTAGACCGATATGAATACCTTGGTATTGGGCTGGACAAACACCTATAACCTTCATATAGATCATGTGGTCAAAAAACTCAAATTCACCTTGAGCTTTTTCTATAGGCAGAAGCACTGTTTTTCATGCTCTGCTCGAAAACAGTTGGTCAAAGGTCTGTTCTTGTCACAGCTGGACAATGGAGACACCATCTATAGAATAGATTTGCCTGCTCCTCTACACTGGCTGAACTTGACCCCTTGTACCATGCAGCCTTGAGATTCATTAACACATTTGCCATTGACTCGATAACGCATCAATTGCTCTTTTCATTGTTTGTGCCGTCTCCCACACCGGATGACTCTCACATCATGCCGTGAGAGAGTGCTGCCGGGTCAATCCCCGACCACGGGACTGTTCGTCTGACTCAGTGGTGGAAAAAGGGCTCACATTTTTAGTAAGTAAAAGTATCAATACTGCGATGTAGATTAAGTTATAAGTAAACGTCCAAGCACATTTCTATCTATTAGGCCAAACCTCTTTTGACAAAATATCAAGACTATACTGTATGAAAGCCTTTTAAAAATGTTTATACTATTGGAATCTTTCTCCAAAATAATTAATTAGATTACATCATGCCACTGAAAGATGCAAAGACAAATCTAGGTCAGGGGTGGGCAACTTTGATGATAGAGGGCCACTATATTTTCACACTCACTCCAGAGGGCCACAATGCATATTCAGTCAAAAATAGCCCAAAATAGCCTCCAAGCTCCAAGCTCAAAAAGTGACACAGTGTGAGGCGTTTTGAGCTTATAGATTGACGTTCTTTATGAGGAGATGGAGTGGAGACAGTAGGAAGAACACCACCAACGCCTTTTCAACTCTCCCAAAGTTGCATAACAGATGCATGGAAGCACTATCAATGTCACCACTCGACCATAACAGTGAGTAGCCTGTATTTGATTCATTGCTGGCCAGATTAATCTATCAATCAACCTTATGAAACAATTGCGCAGACCACTATTTCTCATTATTGTGAAGTCAAGACATGTGTTGTCATGAAACATGATGCAACAGAAACACCTTGTTGTGAAAGCAGTATGCGCCCATGCAGACACAGCCTGTGCGATTATTGTCCAATATAATTAATTCCCTTATGCAAGATGAAGCTGTATGCTTATTGTACAGCCTACTACTTCTTTACATTCAATTAATTTTCAGTTAATTTTCAACTATACTATATAGTTGATCACGGTGACCGGCAGTTTAAAATCCTAGCGCGAACTGTGGTCCGTAAATGTATGTATATTACCATGGGACAATGTTTGTTTAATGGACTGACACTAATAATTTGATTTATTATTAGATATTAAATGCATTAAAGAAATGCAATTTGCTATATTTTGTGAATATCATATTGTGAAGCCTGTATCGGGAAACAAATTGCATCAGGGTGCAACATCTCTTGACTATGATCTGTATATTTTGTTGGAAAAGCATATGGGTGCCTCATAGGATGCAGACGATGCAGTTGTGGTCTTCAATCCAATAAAGGAAGCAGAGAGCAAAGACAGGAAGCTCTCAGGTGTTGTTGCTGACCTCAGGTTAATGGAATGTTAATGTAGACAGGTCAGGTCACGCTGTGACTGTCACCATGACAACTCTGCTCTGACCTGCTCCGTTGGGCTTGATGGGAGGGGGAATGTCACGTCACGAGTCACCGGTGTGTAAGTGTTAAGAAAGTTATGCGTGATTCAGCGAGCGTGCGTGCGTGTGTATATACACGTGTGATTGTGAGAGTGCACTGTACGTGTGTGTCAATGTGTTGCGTGCTTGTGTAAATACATGTGTGATTGTGAGTGTGCACTGTACGTGTGTGTCAATGTGGTTCTAGACATGCTTGCAACTGTGTTTAGGTCTGTGCAAACATAATAATACATATATGTGGTCATGGGCATGTCAGTGTTTTTAGCTCAATAAAAAAATGTGCGTATATGCACTTGCCTCCATGTGGTTATAACGGGGTGTGCGTGTTTGATCTGTATACGTGTGTATGTGTGCATGTGTGTCAATGGGGTTATAAGCAGGCGTGTGTGTGTGTGTGTGTGTGTGTGTGTGTGTGTGTGTGTGTGTGTGTGTGTGTGAGTGAGTGCACGCGCACACGTGAACCTACCCTCCTCAATAACACGTCCCTTGTCGTCCAGCATGCCCTGCACCTCACAGCCCCTCACGTACACCAGGCCAGTCTGTTCCACGAAGGGCTGCCGCCGGTCGAAACGTGTGCCATAGGGCAGGCAGGGCCGCACCGTGATCAGAAAGCAAACATCATGCTTCCGCAGCCCTAGAGAGAGAGATGGGGTGTTAAGGGAGAGAACACGAGAGAGAGGGAGGGAGAGAGAGAAACAGCCCCGTCAGCACATGGCTGATCTTTAAAACATGAAGCTATAATTATACAATGGGATAAAAGCCAGGGAAGAGAATCAAATCATAGGAGTAAGAGAAAACAAATTGGAAAAACTCATGTGGGATGGTCTCACACTAAGCAGAGATTCATACCTACAGTAGTAGTGATAATTCCCTTAGACCCGTTCCTATGTCAAAGCCACCCATACATTGAACAACAAGAACAATGTAGGTGTAACTAAGACAGGCTGGAAAATATATTTTGACATGCAAAGATGATCAACTAACATACAACCTTTGACGGCCACTAAGCTTTTAAGTAAACCTGGCATTTTTACATGCTAATGTGCTAATGATGCTAAAGATGCCAGTGCGGCTTTGTGTTTTGGCGATGTGAGTGGCTTTCGAGTCGTTAATAATATCTGCAGATATAACGATCTCAATGCAAAGAGGCTTGGTTTGATGTAGTCTAATTCATTTAAAATTTGTATTTGGATGGTCTGTTGGAAAACGTACAGAATATTTGAAACTTACAAAAAGGCCTTTGGGACAAGCCTATGGCTGACGAGGTAAAATAACATCTATAGTGCCTGTTCCTCGCATGCAGAGACAGCAAGAAATGAGGAAATAAAACACAGAGGGTTGGACAGTCCCAAGAAATGGCACGCCTGCACACAGACACAAGGCTAGGCAGGGGTCAACAGGCCAAGGCCAGGGACGATTGGATAGAGTGCTCAGGGAAGAATTTATGGAGGACATAAACTGCTTACTTGATTGTTGTGCAACACTGCTGTTACGGTTCCCTAGTAAGCCCACAAGACAATTTGCCTTGTGGGCATCCCATCTATTATAGGGTAAATGATGCATTATAGTTGCACATTGTGGGTTTGAACCCAGCGCATCGTGTCTACATTGTCTTCCTTACAAACTAATTGTTATTTTTAAGCAAAAGTGGTGTGCTGCTTAGCCATTGACAGTTGACCGTCTCATTGAGGTGTTTTTTCGCCTCGATAAGACGGTTGTTTCAACAATTCCGTTAGCCTTGCACATTTTCTAATGAATCATTATAAAGCTTTGTTGTTATGAGCTGCTTAGCTATTGTCAGCCAGCGGTATTGTTCAGGGAATTATAGTCTTGCTTGGACAACAAAAGGACCAATTATATGAAGATACGTTGAAAACGGGTGGTCTTTTAACACATTTAATTCAAATCCAACGTTTCACCGCCAAAGACGAATTGGTGTTTTCAGTGATCGTCCTAGGTTTCTAGGAGACCGATCCAACCGGAAATGACGTAATCCATAAATGTTTCTCTTCGTCCACTCAGAAAAATCCATTTATCTCTGATTCATTTCCCAGATTGTTTTTGGTCAAAACAAGCTATATCTAACAGACCATAACTAAAGAACGGATGATTGCGGATAAAATATTCCTTTACCGGTTGATCGTCAGCCATTGTTTAAATCCTGATCACATGGTGTGTTCCGTGTGTCGGTGAAATAAGGTAAAAAGACTGAAAAACCCTGGAAATCAATGTGTTAAAAGCAATTTTGAAACAGAGACACACAGACAGACAAACAAGACAGACACACTCCATACCTTCCCACTCATGTTTGATATGATCTCGTACGTTGAGGTTGACAGTGATATCGGCCCGCACACGGGCAGGCCAGTTCTCTCCTATGTTGGGTTTGGCTACCTCTACTATGGAGAAAGAGGTGATGGGCTGGGCCATCCTCGCCCAGCCTCCAAATACGACACCTCCATACTCTGACTGCCTGCCATGGAGAAGTCAGACACACAAAACAGGCAGGCAGTCAATCAGTTTGTCAAAGACAACATTAAAAGTCAACATCAAAGACATCAAGTTGAACAAATGTTAGAGAAATGAATAAATCCTTCAACATATTTGTTTGTATGGCTGCCATAATAGCAGCCCTAATCGTCCGCAATAGAGATCAGATGCAAATCCAGTGGTGATCATTCTCACAATCAACCGCTTCACGCCTTCCTGGCGATCTTTTTCAAAGTGAAACCCAATGTTGATATTTTCTGTGACAGGGTCAAAATTGAACTGATATTACAGTGGAATCACCACTCAAGGTTACCATTTTTAAATCAATGATTTTTGTATCGTGCAGTTGGATTAAAACAACTCATTGTACATACATATAATCACTTTAACACTTGAGATTACATTTAAATTGCATTACAAATACAATAATTCTACATTGAAACAGCTAGGGATCTTTCTAAACATTGACTTTTTTAAATTATTTTTGATAAAGTTTAGCATTTAAAAGTTTAAAAGAGGTTACACCCCTACCAAAGATCTTATAGTTCAACAGAAGAATTAGCAGGCTGGAAGTGACCTGGACAGTGGGCTCTGGTCAAACATTTACAAATCCATGAAGAGGGTGCAATGAGAGTATCACTCTGCTATATGAGAACATGGGGTAGTTGCACCAGATGCCAGTTTAACGGCACATTGTCAAATGCAATGCAGAAGTGGTTGGTTACCATGGTTTCATACGCATTACCACATCCTCTATGTCCTGTCGGATCTCATACGTAGACTCTAGGCGAAACAGGTTGAAGTTCCTCAGCAGGTAGTCATGGAGCGTCAGGAACTGAAGGTTCAACTTAGGTAGGGCCAGACAACCTGGAACACACGCACACACATAAGTCAGATCTGGTTCCCCACTCGAGTAATGCGATTAAGAGGTGTTGCTTTGATTGCAAGTGTTGTAAGGTGGTATCTTAGTAGGTGAAGGTGCCCCTGCCAGCTAAAGAGGATTCCTGATTGCCAGATAAGTGCCCTTGGGATGTAGGGGATAAAACAACATGGCGCGTGTGTGTGTGTGTGTGTGTGTGTGTGTGTGTGTGTGTGTGTGTGTGTGTGTGTGTGTGTGTATGTACTCGCGAGTGTGTGCATGTGTTGTGTATTATAGGGCACTGATTAGATATGCAAACAAGTCCATGTGCCGTGGTGCACATGCACGCACACAGAGACACACACCTTCTCCAGAGTAGTACTCCGTCGGCACAATGTTCTCATCCCAGATAATCTTCTCCGTTGGATAAAGGGGCATCTGGTTAAGTTGCTCAATCTGAGAGATTCTCCGCTCATGACGAGATACCTGTGTGTGTGTGTGTGTGTGTGTGTGTGTGTGTGTGTGTGTGTGTGTGTGTGTGAGAGAGAGAAAAAGAGAAATATATGACATTAAATCGACACGTTTTAGCATGCAGCCTTTATAAGCATTAAGAATGCATACATAGTCACACGTTTGTTTAACCAACGAGACAAATACCAAGTATTTATTTTGTTATTATCTCACAACCTAATCAGAATGGGGTCGTGTGTATGTATGTCTGTATGTCTGTATGTCCCAATGTCTTGCATCTGCAACTCCACGTTCAGCAGTTGTTCAATTGTCTCAAAAACATAATACAAAAATCAACAACGCATGTTCCTTGCTGACCATCAACTTTTTTTTTTTTTTTTTTCTTTTTTTTTTTTAAATATGAGCGCCCGTTAGGGCGCGATTTCTAGATGTGAGCGGCCGCACAGCGGCCGCGAACTTCTAGTTATATATAATAATTCAGTGATGTTACTAGGTTTTCAATGTAATGGGCCCCGGGAGAACATTCAAATGGGTCCCAGAAAGGTTTTATGAGTCCTCAATACAATGTTTTCGAGCGCTGTGAGCTTGTAGATCGGCTATTTTCAAAATCTTTGCCTATTTCTTATATTTATTTTACAATTTGGCTAATGTTTGAACTTAGAACTACTAAAACATGTGCCCCTAATGAATTCGGGTGCGCAAAATGGCGTCGGACGTCGGTGGAATCAAAACATTGACGTTTCTATCGCCTGTTTAAGACTTTCTACGTGGATTTTATTTGTGTTAATGTAGGGTAAAGTAGGATGCTTTCACCCATGAACAATGGTGGTGTATGTGGAATTTTAAAATGTTTTTCTTTTACCGCGACCCGGTAAATTATTTTAACATGGACTCCAATGGAGGCGCATCCCCGGGACCCAAGGACCATGACATGAATGAGTCCCTGGGCGACTTGAATGAGTTTTTGATGCGGGATGCGCGCGTAATGACATCACTGATAATTATTTTGTTATTAGGTGATTGAGTACATGGTACAACATGTTTCTTGACTAATCAAACCCATAGTCATAGTCGTCAAGAAGAAATCTAGGAGGGACAAGGGATTGGATTCTCAGTAAACGTGAAGGAAACGTCTGTGTGACGAGAGTGCTAAATATGGGAATGCCCATATATATATATGGAGGCCACAGGCTGGTTCTACAGACAGGGATCTCCATGTATGGTCATAAAAGATGGCAAAGGGTGCAACATCGACCTTTAGGGCGAGGTTGCTTGTCGCCCTGAGGCATCTTACTAGTTACAGTACATGCTAGGTTCTTGCACTAATCTCTAGGTTCATGACCACACCAGTAGCATGAAGTTTGTCTGCATATCCGTGCTTTAACATGTCCTGGAACACTACAGTGGAAGAGTTTAGGCTGATATTCCTGTGTTCTGCTAAAGCCAACATGCTCCAGGAGCTGTACAATATCCTCGGCTCTCCACTTGCAGGCTGCAATGCAAGGCTAATCCTGTTACAGCCTCCTGTCGGTGTGGAAAACCAGGGTTACTCTACAATTTAAAAGATACCTGGATAGACATCTCTTGTATAAACTGAGGAGAACTGTTCCAAAGTTGTCATACCAGGTAGAAGAGGGTTAAAACAGGGAGGGACAGGACATATGCACAGTTCATAGTATGACCTTCAAGTGATAGAACAGTGTTGGTTAAACATTGGGCTACACTGCCTACCCAGCTTTTTCTGTGTCCAACAAGATGAGTGAAAGCCGTTCAGAGGAATAGTGTGCCTGGCTCCACATATGAGCAATGTCTAAATGAGGATCTGCCAATGATGCGGTGTGTCCTGAAAGCACCCCCGGAGGTATTTAGAGAGTGATAGACCAAACTCATTTAAACTCAGTGCAACTCTGGTAAAAGAGCGCATTGTCCTTTCTGGGGAAGATGGGGGAAAAAAAGCATTGCTGTTCATAAATTATTCACCCAGTGAGGGGGAATGATATCTGCCGCAGAATACAGACTAGCTCATTGGCCCCATCAGGAGGTAAATCGTCTAAACTGGTCTAAATGACAGCAAAGGACCGGCTCATCATCCTTTAGGCTTAATTATGGGTGTGGTCTCCGCAGTGTGTGACCTGCCTTGATGCTGCAGGGTGAGCTCTGACCAGCAGCCTATCTCCTGGGCCCGGCAACTGTATGTTACACAAGCCCCCCCAATATGTAGGAGAGATTTGGTTGTCGGGGGCAACCCTGGGAGCACATAAACGAGTCTCCTGACGTTGGCCAATGCGACAATCTAATCAACTAATTATGAAAAGGATCCTCTCTACGGCTTCTCAGCGGGGGCCTGGGGAGGGTCTGAGTGGGTAATTAAGAGTACCTGCAGGTCAGCCCACTCACAAGCGCCCACTTTAATGAAGAGGCCCGTACACCATGTGTTGGACACTTGTAGGACAAGAGCCCACTAGACTCCGGAAAGGGTTTTTAGAATTTATTTAAAGGGAGGGTGGGAGGAGAAAGAAGGGACAATCAGACCAAAAAAAGAAAACAGAAGAAAAAACAACAAGCATGCCCTCCATCCTCACTCAGCACGAGCGTCCTCGTTTTCTTCACCCATAACAATTGCCCACATAAGGCAGTAATTGGATTAAAAAGGCAAATTCAAGAGGGGAGGACATTGCATGTGTTCCAAGGTCAAAAAAATAAATAATTTAAAAATGAGAAACACAAAAACCCCATTATACTGTGTAATTCTTGCTTAGCAGCAATTGTTCCTGCTCCTTCTCACATGTCTCAAAGGGGTTGGAACAACTATGCTCTGATGCCCTCATGAACACATCAGTGAGGAGCAACAGCTACACTTACTTACCAGCAGCTCAAGAAGAACCTCCTTCTCATAGGTGGTGTCTTGCCCTTCAGCCAGCTCTGGTAAGAGGCATAGATACGAGGCCACCCGGTGGAGTGTGTTGGGACTACAGGGGTGGAGATTTGCAGAGGGAAGGTGAGAAAAAAGAAAACAAGCATATAAAACAGAATTAATGATCCGCGTCCTCTTTACATAATTTGAAATTATTTACTGTTTTTATATTGTCAGCATGGCAATTACAGGCAGACACTCACTGCCTCTAAATTAGAGGCAGTCATTGTATTGATTGGTGAAATGGTCATTGGTGTATAGACGAAATCTGATACTTCATAGGGGAAATGATGTATCCTTACTATATGAACTACTCTTTACAGGTGCAGGGATTTGAAGGTTTTCTTCACGTATAAGCGACTCGAGTTTCTTTCAAATGGCAATATCAACAGCACTATATACACATGAGGATGAAACGGGGCCGTTCCTCATTCTCTGTGCTCGTTAGCACTGCGGTGCGAGGCAGTTTGCTGGTTTGCTTTGACACTGCAGCCTGCTCTGTCAGCATGCGTGTCTTAAGGGGCCGGGGTGCATCGATGCGACGGGATTATGAAAATCAAAGCCCATCTCCATCTCTGAGAGCTGAGACAGGACTCTCTGCATACAGATCTGTCTTAATCGAACTGACACACCGTGACACAGGCATGGGGCCAGCACACAAGGAGGGACACACAGTGACAGGGACTGGACAGCCACACGTGGCAGTGACCGACGGTATCTATGTGTAGGGTGATGTGCATGTGCGCCCCCTCAGCCCCTGCCTCGTTTGTTTGAACATTTGGGGTGGCAGTTCTGCCATTGCTGCACTTTAGTCGCCCAGTCACTGGTCTGGTATAGGGATATGTAGACAAACAGTGACAAAACAACAACTCACTGTGAGTTATGGAAAGAGAGTAGACTGGATTGGGTCATGGCTGACAGCTTAGCCACAGGCATAGCTACTCTAAAAGGTAAGGGAGAGGGGGGATGGTTGCCCTTAATATTACATTTATAATCAGTTTCCTCTTCAACCTGGGGACAATCATAATAACCGCAAACTGAACTGACCCTCGTTCAGAGCTTATGGAAAACTTTCTGTTATGCAACATTATTAGATTTGTCTGTAAAACTCTGGAGCAAACATGTTTTTCTGCAGCCACACAGGAATATGTGAACAACTATAATATGATTTCCTTGCGCAGATGTAGTTCATGCAACCTTATTTATGCAAGGTTATTGTTTATTCATTGTTACATGTAAATAGTTTATTTGATGTTGAACAACTCTAAGCCAAAAATAACTATAGGTTACAAATATAACTCTGATTATTTGAGTATTACGAGCGAGATTTCTCGCTTATGGGAAAACGCCCTCTGGCGTGATCACAGAAGCATTTATTATACACTTCCAGACTAGTCATTGGCTGGATCAAGGTCGCACAAGGCCACGTCAGCAGGGTACCACCCACCCTTGGAGCTACATACTGTAAGAGACTGCAGTGGCCCAGTGCATTATTCAAGATAAGCATTTCCTTCCTCGCTTATCATGCATGGAGGGTGTTTCGGTGTTTTGAGTGACATCTCACTTGTAATTCTCAAATAACTGGGGTTATGTTTGTAAACTATAGATATATTTCAAATTACTCACTCAATGTCTTGAGTGAGCTTATGGGAGATGTGATAAATTCCCAAATTGCCTGGAAACTTATTTCATAGTCCTGACCTGTCAGCCTAAGGGATTACCCTCTTGTCTGGAACCCACACTGAGGACTGCATGCACCAGGGGCGGTACAATCACATTTGATTGATTTGAATATGGTACTTTATTAACAGTTTGCAAATAGTACAGTTGTACGATATTACAATCATTGCTAAAAGGATAACACAAAAAGTTGTTTCCATTGTGGTCCTGTGTATTCAACTCCCCGTAGAGACTATCCCCCCAGTTTACAGTTCACTCGTATATGATCGGCTTGTTGAAAGCAGTGTTGTTTTTGGCAGGCATTTTAGATTTAGTCTTAGTCTTAGTGACGAAATGCTTATTAGTTTTAGTCAGACTTTAGTCATTTATATCCTTGATAGTTTTAGTCAACGAACCCACACGAAGGTTTTAGTCCAGTTTTAGTCAAAAAGAAAAATGTGTCTTTAAATAAATAAATGAAGTATTAGACATTGGAATCAAAGTTGGCAGGTGCAATTGAATTCATAAAGCAATAGATTGTATAATAACCAGTGTAAATTACACCTGCCCTGTTCTTGTCATCGTTTCGTCAACAAAAACAACACTGGTTGAAAAAAAGAAATGTCGCTAGAATCAAGCTTATGCAGCTCAAGGAAGTGTTGCCAATTGTCAACATTTCAAGCTATGTTCGGTGTAATATTGAGGAAATAAGTATCTTCTTTGGTCTCTGGCCTCAGATGACACATTCTCTCTGCCTGTATTTCCGTATTTTATTCCATTTGAGACATTTCTTGGTGTCAAAACTTTGGAACGTAGGTAGAGCTGCATTATTTGTGTTTTTAAGCTGGAGAGGAGAGCATCTTTGAATGTTGCTAACAAATCGCAACTGACAAATCCTACTCGTTATACCTTTAAGTGAATCGACACATGTAAGAGTCAGTGTACGTGGACAGGTTATGCAATAATGCTGTCTCTGTGAGTTTAGGAGGACTGAGAGCATAAATTCGACATGGTGGTGGGTGACTGGGAGCTTAGCTGGGGGGTAGTGCAGCTGGAATGAACAGGCATTAGTATGAGTTGCTTGTATGAGAGGTGCCTTGTTAAATCTGGCATATTTGGAGTGTCCCAAGTCCCAACCCCAGAGCTGCTCTGGTGACAGTTGTGAAATGGCAAACAATGCAGAGCCTGCTATATTCATAAAGCTAATACTGGGAGGAAGAGTGCCATTTCTGTGAAATACATGAAAAGAGCTCAGGCAAGTCTACCTGATTCAGCTGAACTCGGCTCATATCCCTGTGCTCAACTCTCAGGAACTTAATGTGGGGTTTAAGCATCTATAATCCGGCACAGAAGTAAAGAGGAAATGGAAGTGGGGAACACACAGACAAAATGTGTCTCGCGTAATGCTTAGTCACCATTCTTTCTCATTTAATGCAGACTTTCATCAGAGGAGCTATGATCAGGTAGAGCATAACAACCTCCATTCCACTCCACTCCAGGGCCATCTGTCATTCAGACAGATGTTAGATTAAGATGTGAGGCAATTTGCATGGTACCTGTATTTAAATGTTGGAGGCAGAGATTTTCCAACCTTGTGGCCAGCAGTTATGTGCCAAATGTGAAAATAGGAAAAACCTAGACCCTTTTTCTGACTCTGTCCCTTTTGTGCATGCACATAAAAACACACCAACATGTGTGTTAAAAACACAGTTCTTCACAGGCCAGTCCATCAAAGCGAGGGGGCTTTTTGGCTCTCCAGCATGCTAATATGAACTGACAAACACAGCTGTTCAAAGAGTTTATTCTCAAGCCACTGCAAATCGATTAAATTAATGAGGCGCGTCTTTCTCTCTGGCTTGTACCAGCTGCCTGTTCAAGGACTTCCTGGCTGCCAGTTAGCAGACAGCAACAAGGCATGGGGGCACGATATTGACAAACAAAAAGAAAATGCTGAATATTGCCTTTGCAGTATGAATTACAATACATGTGGACACAGCGTTTTATGTAATTTTTGAGTGCTTAGTTTTGTGGTGGGAGTGAGATATGTAATATTTTGCCTAGTCATTTTCCCTGGAGCCAACACCTGCACAGCTTATTAACTCATATAGTGCCAATCCCGAGAAGACTCGTGAAAAATACTTGAGTATCACATGGTGCCAATCCCGAGTATTCTCGTGAAAAGTAATATATTACTGTAACGGCGGATACATTACCGAGAACAATGGCCGGAGGTCCGGAGACAAAATCTGTCGCTGATTTCGCATCATCACGGCTCCACGAGCACAAAATAGTCCCATCCATAACATTGAGGTGGACGGGGGATCTCATCTTTAATGTCCATTATCTCAAAACTACACTTTAGAAGCTAGGATGGAGGCAGATGCTCGCTTATGTTACACATGTATAAAAGCTCCCGGTCGGCCATTACACAACTCCACGTGGACAACGATCGGTTCCGGCGCAGGACGCGATGACGTCAGACCGGAAGTGTTTGCGCTGTGGACTTCTGGCCTTCAAAATAAGATAACGGGGGTGATGCCAACCTGAGACTGGCATCGTGGACTTTATAATCCGTTAATTTCATGGGCACTAAATGAGTTAAGAAGAAAAAAAGAAAAAAAAGAAGGCTGTCTAAAACAACAGCAGAGTGATGTTACAATGTCAAGATTGATGTGTATGGAAAAGTTATCTTTGTGTTTTTTTTTTCCATATTCATCATGTGATAACTGTTCATTGTTCACATTTCAGCAAAATGTCTTACCTGAGATGACCAAAATGTTTGGTCAGGGACTCTCGTGTGTCTACTGCTGCAACGTTGGACAGGGCAAAGTCCTGCAACTCTGGGAAATGGGCGAAGGCTGCCCTCTGGAATACAGACCGCACACAAACACACACAGAACACTCAGATATTTTATCTATATGGACCTATCTATAACAGTCTATAGTAATTCAATTTGAATATCACTCCCGTTCTGTATTTGGGTGCTATTAACGTTATGTCAGCTGGCCCTCAAGTAAATAAAGGACAATGAATGATTTACAATGAAGCACTAGTGTGAAGTAACATTTCTGCCGTTAGTGACGGCTGCTTGTAGAGATATGCGGAATGATTAATTTCACTGACATTTAAATAATATTTTTGTTTATTTGATTAATCAGTATATCCAATTAATTATGCATGCATATATATATATTTTTTTTTGCATATTTTTATCCTCAAATTAGTCAAATTTCTTCGTCACCAATTAATTTCTCCACATATACTACCGCGTGTTGTCTGTCGCCTGCCAGTGAGGATCCCCTACTGGGAGAATGTAGTGGCTATGTGCAACTCATCCTGCCCAACACTCCCTGCTGAGTATGTGCAGTGACAAAGATCCCCCTCTCCGCCCGGCTTCCCTCCCCAGAACACATACCACTTGTGTTGTATAAAGACAAAGTCGGATGCACTGCAGTAGATTCAAACCCCAAGACTCTGCAGTGGTGCGTAGGTACGTTACCACTGCGCCACCCGAGCGCCTGACAAACAATGTTTAAACAACTGGTTTATTATTTATTTCAAACCAGCCAAAACACTGACGTTTGCCTACAAGGCAACAAAGGCATGGCACCCCTATACCTTTAAAACTTGATCCAACCTCAAAACCCCTCCCACTCACTTAGATCAGCAAACACAGGAATGCTGTACGAGCCTTCCCTAAAATACCCTGGACAATGCTCCATGCATCCAGAAGTCCGGTTCAGATTAAGATATACAAGATTTTCGCAGGCATGTGTCAGCATATTTGATTTTGAATCTTGTTTCTGCATTTATGCCTGCTTGGGACCTATAACATTCCAGGCAAAGTCTTCATATGAACACTGTGCCGGCAGTATTATGACATTGCTTGCATATTCTGAGTGAGACTGTTCAATATTATGCTTACAGTCATATCTCATGTATGAGTAATAAGTACTGTACTCAACCATTCCACCAAGAATGAACCGGTAATTATAGGGCACTAGACCTTACCCGTTCGAATATATGTGCTGCAAAATATGTGCAGAGTGTGGGTTTTGGGGAAAGTAACTGTAACTGCATGGTGCGTGCGTGAAAATATGTGGGAGCATCATAATGTAAGGAGCAGCCCATGGAGGAGTGTATATTTATGATGGATACAAATAATTTAACAGCAAAATTAGGTGAATAGAAGTATGAGGATGTATTTGCTCCACATACGTTTTCTATACCCGTTGGAAGATGAGACACACATCACCCGTTGCATGCGTGACCCATGCAGAGAGAGAGAGAGAGAGAGAGAGAGAGAGAGAGAGAGAGAGAGAGAGAGAGAGAGAGAGAGAGAGAGAGAGCAACATTCCTAACTGTGAGAGAGGCTACAGATCCCATGGCCTGGAGGAACGGACCGTAACGCTGACAACAGGCTGTAGAGCTGTAGAGTGAAGAAACGCTAAGAAATCGCTAGAATTTGGGAAAAATGAAATTCGGGCTCCGTCATTGTGTGTATAATGCTAATGACCAATGCCATGTAAAATTTGAGATCAGTCGCTGAAGCGAGTGAATAGATAATGCATTTTGTGACTGAGTGACTGACTGACTGACCTCTCTCTAAAATTATATGTTAGATGTGAGAACCCCTCTACCACTGCTTATGCCTACAACATAACAGTATTCATGACACTAGAATCTTCTCTCTCCTGGCTCCCAAAATGTGGAATAAACTCCCCATTGTAGTCAGAAATGCAAACTCACCCCAAGTTTCTGCCATAATCTGAACACTCTCAGACACACTATTCAGTCGCTCTGAATAAGAGTGTCTGGTAAATGCATTTATTTTTATTTCATTTCATTTAGTAAACATTTAGTAGAGGCAGCACTGAACCCCAACATCCCAGGAACCTCAGCATCCCAATTCTGGGGGGAATATTCCGCAGAAATTGACGATCTACAAGCTCACAAAGCATTGCAATGCGACTTGCTGCTGTGAACTTGTAGATCTACTATTTTTGGTGTAGAGATTTGGTGTAGAGGAAACAAAGCAGTCCAAGTACATCTGTTCTGCAAGGTCGGTTTTACTGAGAATAGAGGGTTTACGTGATTAACCGTTTAGTGGAACGAACACCGACATCACCTCGCAGCTCTTATGAGCCAGGAGGAAATCGTGTGTGGAACTGGTTAGGGTTACGCCAGGGCTCCACTGCAGCTCAGGCCTCGTGCCGGCGTCGGACGGCGTCAAAGAAATGAACCGGGCGAATTTTGAGGTTGGACGCCATCACCGAATGCAGCGCAACGTCGGCAATGGAGCACCCTTCATTGATTAAAAAGGGAACATTCCCTGCGTTGACGCCGGCATGACTCCCGGTGGCTGCAGTAGAGCCCTGGCGTTAAACATGCAAGGTAGTGCATGCTAGGTGAGCTCATAGTTCTGCAGTGGTTATCTGGTGGATAATGTAATCAAAAGGAAACATTGCATGGCTTTGGTTCAACATCAAGGGTCATTCCGGTTGATATCACATCTCTGAAATGGCATCTGGTAGCTGGCAGCAAACCAGGATGTTTACATATGCGTGTCTCTGTTTCTCTCTCTAGCTCTCTATGTCGCTCTCTCAATCTCAGCATGGAGCCCATGTACTCCGGGTGCACATTAATTCACAGGGGGATCAAATCTGCTGACAATAAGTAAACAATCTGTTTTGTTTAGTAGGGAGATAGGGAGTAGTTCAAAGAAGAATGACTTATTTTCTATCAATTACCCAATCCATGAAGCCTTGAATTCATGGATCTGTTTTGTTTTTGTCACATTCCTGAGACAATAATTTGATGTGCAGGTCATCAAATTATTGGTGACAAAAACAAGGCTTAGGGTAATTGATTTTTGGGTGAACAACAGCATAATTTACAGGACAAAGCAAGATGAAGCAGGTAGTGGATAAGAGTTGCCATTACCTGGAGTGAGGTAATTCGATCATAGTGCAGGGTGGTCATCTCTTTCTGTGTCAGGGCGGTGCCTGTCTGGTCGTTGATCTCAAAGCCGGTATAGAACTTCAGCATGTCCAGCAACTACAGAGAGAAAAGACAGTTTGCTTCCATCAAACAGTGGTCATCGATTTAAATAACCTATTAAATATGTACTCATATTAATTATTAGGATAAAGAATATAGTTCCTTTCCGTTAAAAGGTATCAAAAAAGTGCTAAGATAAGATGGGGAACTTAGAAAGGATCCAAGGCAGCTCTGTTCAGTTCAAAGTAGAAAAAGTTTTATTTTAATTCATGGCAGCAAGTAAAAAAAAAACGACCAACGCGTTTCGGCCAAGTGTGGCCTTCAGCGGACCCATCTTTCTTTTTAGTGTGTGCAAACACTCTGACACACTAAAAAGAAAGATGAAGAATGCGACACAAAAGAAGAATTCCTCTTGGAGGCAGAAGGAGCAAGTGCATTATCACACGGCATCGCGCTAAATGCTAACTGCCGCGTTAGGATCCGTGGCACGGACCAGCCGCGGACCGGTGTTTCGTCGCCAGCCGCCGCTGCACCACTGCGCCGCTGCAGACAATGCACTCGCACTCCCTCCGTGGAGGTAATTGTACTTCAAAAAACAAGTGACAACAAGCTAAAAATGCAAGCTCTGCGAACAGACTACGACCTGCTACAACCCAACTCATCAATGAAGACACATTTGAGTGTGCAGCACCCCACAGAAGTGGCAGAGAAAGACACTTCATATCCGCCCATTAGCAACTTTGTCAATACACCTCGTCAATACATCACTGCATTAATAACCCAAATGATAGTGAAGGACATGCCCAAGTTTCGTGGAAGGAGGTTTCATTAAGCTTTAGGATTTGGAAAGTGTGGAACCAGATTAAACGTTCCCATGCAGATACAGTAAAGAAAACATCATAATAATCCATTCGCTTTTTTTTTTTTTTTTTTTCACGGAGAGGGCGGGGAATCGATTATTAATCGAATTGTGCTGTAGAATAATCGATTTTGGTAAATGTAAATTTTTGACATCCCTAATCACAATATCAATAATGTATCGCTATATTTTGGCATGCACGGTTGTATCTGTGCGTTTTACCTGGCAGAAAAGATGTCCCTCCTTCTCCCTGTTGGTGAGGTTGGCCAGGTGGCAGCTGACCACTAGGTGAGAGTCATCCAGCACTGTGTTGAACCAGCGCCTGGTGGGCAGCAAGGCCTGCACACACAAGATACACGTTAACATTGAAATATAGGGTTCAGAAATGCCTCTGTGCAACACTTGTTGTCTCCAGAAAACTATAGCTGGAGAGACCAAAGGAAATGATATTATCATGTGTTTTGAGAGTTTCTGCAGGGCATTGAGGAGACTACAGGAAAGTGAGGGCAGATAGGAGATGTTGTAAAAGCAACACGGCTACCAAAGGGAAAAGACGTGAATCAATAATCATGAGGCGATATAGTCGGCATGCTAACTGCTCAAGACAGCAAGAGACCCCAAATGGATTAAAACAAAAAACAACTATTAGTGAGAAATGTGTTAGACCCATATTGAACAACAGCCAGGATTGAACGTCACCACCAATAACAAATGTGTGGAGGATGCCCGTCGTAACCTTGGTCCCTTTCTGAGGTGAAAATGTTTGATGCTGATGAAGACCTCCACTTTACAATCAATGACAAAAACAATTAGTCATCGCATGGACTGACATCCTATCAAGGGTCAAAGGGATCATTTGACCTTGCTATAAACCAAGTTCCCAGCATCCAGTCTGACATTGTATTGATCTTGGGGTGGAGGGTGGGAGGCCTTCTCTAGAGATCATAGAAACGACAAACAATAACAGACAGCCTGACAATAAAACGTAACCAGGAATTGGCTGGTTGAACTAAATAGACCCATAGTAGCCTTTGATTCCCTGATACAAAGCTAGCAGAATAAAATGCCATCTACCAAGGTACACAAAGGGCCTTTCATAAAAGGGATAAATTTAACTTCTTCAGTGGGCACTGGCAGTTGACAAAGTAATGAGAATTTGATGCTCTGACAGCTAGCCCAAAGATGAAGGAAGGAGGTCGGCCCATCACATGAGAGGAGGAGAAACAACACAGAAGGAAACAGTAGCACTATGAAACAGAATATGTAATGGAATATTGACACTTAAAACGCCACAAACCAAAACACCCATTCTCATTTCAGTCATTGGGAAGCCGCTCTTCAAAAGGTGGCAGGTGCAGTGAGTGATACCACGCCAGTGACAAGGCTCCTTTATCTCCGGCAGCCATCTTTGATCTCTCGCACAGCCCTGACAGCTGGCTCTAAAAAAGGCATGAAATGGAGGATCTCCTTTTTTCCCTGTGCATTAATTCACAGGTCATCATCAGAGAGGGGAAGTATGGATTTCAGGCAGCCGTGGCTTTGTAAAAGGATATCACTAGAGGAGATGGAGAGGAAAGGAGATGTCTCCGGAGACAGGCGGCTGGCTGGGCCACTAGCCTCTGCCAGGAACAGCAAGGCCGGCCTGTCAATGCGCAGCCAGGAGGAAATCTATTCAGCCCCATCGCCTGTAAGTGGAGATCCACACGGCGCAAGCAGGAGCAGCCATCTTAACTAAGTGACACTGGGTTTTTGTGCCAGATAAGGCAACCCAGATAGTAGAGATTGCATACCTTATACCTCCTATCAAAAGTCATCGGGCTGAAAATAACCTCTCTCGCACTGCATGTAATGTAGCTTTGCAGGCGGTACAAAAAGAGATTGAATGGGTGGAGCTCGGATCGTACATTTATCTCTAGTGTCTCTAGACCTGAACCGGCTGTAACAGGAAGGACAAGAGGCAAAACTGTCAACTGTCTGGACATATTCACACATTGTGTTTGTTTTCATCCTTGTGCCTTGCTTCACAGAGCAAGTGGTTTCAAAGAACCCTTAATCTGATTTTGATTAGATTAATCTTATCTAGATTAGATTAATGGGTTTCAGGTAATTCATGCAAGAGTCAGAGGTTTGAAAGCTCAAAGGTGGCACTTTTGGTCCTGTGTGACAGGGCTACCCAGTTTATGTTACAACAGGGCGTGTCTTACCTCCAAATCTATCATGAGCTCGATAAACCTCTCACAGTAATGCACCATATCCATGGATACAGGACCTGAGGAGTACAGAGGGAAAAAAACAGATTAAACATTGGCAAACGCACACAATTTGCTAGGCAGAGGGGTGTTTATGCACCTGGGAAATGAGAGCAAAGCAAACGCATGTGGACAACACTGTGGCTTCACACCGAGTGTGTAAGCCTTGCTAGGAGACAAGGATAGCAACGCCTGCCACAGCAGTACACTGAGAAGCGAAGCCCTCATTAAGAGTGTATGTGCGTGCACTAGTGTTGGTGCAAAAGCTAGGGGAATGCAGCAGCTAGCTAGAATGATGGTGGATCCTGCTGGGCTGCAGATTTTAATCTATTCTGTCATGTCTGAATTCTACCGCTCTCTCTTGCACAAACGTGCGCGCACAGTCTCACACACACACACACAC
Source organism: Nannobrachium achirus (assembly GCF_963921795.1). Classification (NCBI taxonomy): domain Eukaryota; kingdom Metazoa; phylum Chordata; class Actinopteri; order Myctophiformes; family Myctophidae; genus Nannobrachium; species Nannobrachium achirus. The sequence continues at coordinate 29,917,830 of NC_137827.1, read as the reverse complement.
ACACACACACACACACACACACACACACACACACACACACACACACACACACACACACACACACACACACACACACACACACACACACACACACACACACACACACACACACACACACACACACACAATTCTTTGTGTTCAGGTGGGGGGCCTCCATGTCGGTCTGCATTACAACACAATGGCCAGTGCCAGTGGCAGCTGGAGCACATGCTCTTTCAGTGGCTGCACGGGTCACAGAGGAACAAATGAACTTTTGTGACCGACAGGGTAACAAGAGGGAGACAGAAAGGTGTGTCACACTACTGGAGGTACTGAGCAGAGGACGGATGCAACCTGAGACCAGGCGTGCACAACAAATCATGCCACAAAGAGGCAGACAAGTGTACAGTGCATCATGGCACAGGGGAAAGGTCATCCACAGCACAGTGTCATAAAGCGACCTGTTACGGCACCAAGGTCAGAAGAAGAGTCTGTCTCACCCGATCACGCTTACACTGTTAAATACAGCTTTTTAACTCTGAGAGTGTAAAACAAGTTACAAATGGATAAATGAACACTGAGGATTTATTTTCTGTGTATGTTGATACATTCTTTGTGGGAAAGAAATATCTCATTCTCACATTGTGACACAACAGTCCAAAAGCTCATTCAACCTCTCGTGGCAATAACCTATGAAGGATCACAGTGAGGTGTATTAATGTGCACACAAGTGATGACATGTTTGATGTTTACCTGATGCTGGAATGGATCTCAGAACTCCCAGGAACTTGTTCTTAATGAGTGCTGATAGAAATGTTCTCTCTGTTTTGGCTCTGATGATAACAGAAAAGAGAGAAAACAGTGAGCATGAGAGACTATCAATGACACCATAGCTTTTCATTTTACAGTTCTCTGTAGATGCAGAGATTGAAGATTGAAGAATAGTGCCTTACTGCTCAGCATCCCCAGGGTCCATTTTATCGTATTTCTTCTTGATCAGGTTCCAGAACTTCTGAAGCTTTGGAACTTTCTTCAGCTCGTGCTGGAGTCTGGACTGCAGACACGACAGACAGCCACGTCAATTGAAAGTACAAATCCTTTTTTGTGCTACCAGATATATCATCATAACATGTGAATACTTAAGCAATGTCATATCACATGGCAGTTCAGGTAGGTGATGCAAATGCTTGACATGGCGGTAAAGGTATGAGAGCTTACTGGTAAGAGACACGTCCACATAGGCAGGGATATGAGCTGCTGAACCTGCTCTCTAATCAAATCCACCTCCTAGGAGAGGGGGAACAAAGGAGGGAGGATGATGGACGGCATGAGGGAGAGAGAGCAAGATAGGGGAGAGACTTGTCAAAAGTATTGTTTATGACAGATTTTTATTGCACTCCAGCAGCCTTTAATAAAAGCCTGCAACTAAAATATTTAGAGAGTTCTATCGGATACAATCAAAGTGCAATGGGCTATCACAGCAGATTTCAGAGTTAGATATCCGCAGTGGCTCCCTGTGGTTTAATGCGGCTGTGGAGAGTGGAGACTACAGATGTGCATAAGCTAGCTGGCCCAAAGCACACAGTCTAGTCCACCACTGCCACCTTGAGGAGGCAAAAAGAATGACTGTTATGTTTAACCATATCTTGAGAGGGGAAGGAAAATGCTTTTGGACAGCATTGTTAAAGGACACTCTGAACGTCCTCCCTAGATCCTTACCATAACCTCACGAAAACTATGTTAACCTTAACGGACTATTGTGCCAACCATTTTCCAAAGCATACCATGATTTGATCAATTTTTTAAGCCACAAGACTTGAAAGCCTAGAATCTTGCTTGAGATAGGTAATCCAACATAAATAGCATTGTCTGTTGCAATACATTTTAAAGTGCGGATTGATTTCTGGCGAAGGGCCAATGCATGCTCCACTTTTAATGCTGGGGGGGGGGGGGGAGCGTCATTAATTCGGCTGTTCGGTGTTGCCGAGATTTTGTGACTCCCCGAACCAAACCAAAACAGATGTTTAAAATTCTCTGATAATCTAACAACAGTGATCTACACACTTACAATTAAAGATATAAAGTTTTGTGCAAACAACGATGTGCAAGCTGTGCTGAACAACAAGCTCACATCACATTCCGATGTGACAAGCTATAAGCTTGTAGATCAGGTATTTTAAGTGTGGGTCACCATCGTGCAACAAGGATTCACGTCTCCATTTGGCTAGACTGACTTGAACACTAAGTTAAATTAACAGTGAGGTTTCTACTGTACACAGTTAGTTTCTGAAGGGCCCTGTCTTGGAGCTACAATGTGGAACCCTTATTTTTGTATAGGCAACTTTTGTTGTTTTGTAAAGTTGTAATGCCCTGTATAAGGAATTAAGTTTATCAAATGTGTACAATAGGCTAGGCCTATACAATTTACTTCTTTTGGTTTAAGATTTAATTCAAAGACATTTATATTTTAAGGAGAGTGATTATATGCACAACACGTTCAAACATTTATAAATGAAAAAGGAGTCCATAATATGTATGTGACTGCTTACATTAAAAAGTAGCCATGTGCAGTAAATAAATGCGGTATATACAATTGAGATGCATCATAGAATCAAAACAAATCGTTTACAGGTGAATCGTAATCAAATTGAATCTTGAGGCCAGTGAAGATTCACACACATGGACCATATGAATCTCAACATATAGTAGATTGACACTTCTATGTTCCCCTGTGACAGTAGATTGTAGTTTACAGTAGTTTACGTGGACATACCAGACTGTTGAAACAGTGGTCCAGAAAGACCAGCAGGACTGTCTGCTCCTTAAGAGTCAAGCCAGACTTGTCTCCTGCCAGCACCGCCTCCATCACACATTTGAAGAAGAACGGGAAATGACTGGGCTCCTTCTTGAACACCTGAGATTCCCACAGAAAATTGCAAACCATTAATTTGCCTTCCTGAAATAGGTGTGATCATGTAGTCTCAACAGAGATTATTTTATTTATCTGTTCATCTATTGTTTTGTGACCAGATTATAGCTATTCAGAGCATCAGACTTGATTATAATCCCTCTTTATTGGAATCTGTGTAATCAATCTTATTTAAGAACACAACCAGGGCAGTGTGACAGACAAAGAGCTTTAAAACGTTAGTTCAGATTTTTTGACAGAGCTGTAGAAAATACTTCCCATTATTATAGTGGTTGCAAAGGTGTTAATTGATTGCCAGAGTCCCATGGTCAGAATTCTGAACAGTTCCTGTTGAATATGAAGTATTTCCACTGGGGCGGGGGCCATTCATTAAAAATAGATTAATCCACAACTAGAGTTGTTTGTATTTTTGACTATTTCTATCATATAGCGCTAGTTTTGTTCAACTTTGACCCATCTGTGCCTCACTGGAACTACTTCATATTCATCCGAAAATGACCAGCATCGGATACAGTATTTAACATAAATACTATACTAATTATTGTTAGGAGTACATATCAAACTCGTACACATGACTTCTTAGTGCATTTTACATGCTGAGAGCTTGCTCTCTCTGCGCTAGAAAAAGTCAAACCTAAATGTTTACTTTGTGGCGGAAAGAAAATAGGACGCATACATTAAAGGGCCAGTTCACATCTGGGACAACCAGATCCTATTTTATTGTTGTTTGGGACAAGATCAACACAATCCTGAGTTATTGTTTGTGTTCAATCTGTGTTTTGAGAGTTGGTTGCCCCAGAGGTGAACAGGCCCTTTAATACCTAAGGATCATCAAGCAGGAATTAAGAAATTTAAATGTTGGCAAAGTTTCCTTTTAACCTAGTAGGATTCGCATCCCTTTTAAACTTAATAGGGAAAGTGTGAGGAACTAGTCTACATTCCCAAATCAGCCTGCATTTCTTACCTCCCAGGCGGGGACGTTCTCTCTGAATTTCTCATTAACAATGCAGGCGATGGACATGAGGTAAGCATTGCTTGACACCTGGGGAGTGTAGTTCACCCAAAGAAAGTTCTCAAGGTACTGGCTGAAAGGCAACAAAATAATATGTTAGTATCTGTAAACAAAGTAGTGATGTAGACTAAACTGAATTAAAGTGAAGGCATCAAACAACTTGCCTGAATTCAAGCAGCATGATTTTTCTTATGGCGAACCTGAAAATATGAAAACATAAAATCTATATGAGAGAAAAGTCTCCAAGATAAGCAATAAAAAGCAACACCGATGTTGACTTTTTGTAGTGTAAACCAGAAGTTACCTCCGCCATAGGTTTCCCCCAATAATTTCCATTGGGTAATAGATAGATTAAAAAAACAAGCAAACATGGTTTGCTTATGATTTACCATTGGTTCAAGATAATAAATCTACCAAACATTATTTTCTAATTCTCTTAAAGCACATAGTGGCTTCAACATTAACGGTTGATATATTAACAGCAGCAATTTATGTCATAGACAAAAACTCTTAGAATTAGTCTTATGTTAAATATAGACATTATTTTCTGCATCAATTGAAATCCAACCATCTGACAAGGGGACCAACCATCTGACGAGAGGACTCGCTTTCGGGTTCTAGGACTACAAAACTGTAGCAGCCCATTAAGTAGATGAAGCAGCACAAATCAAAGCGGTTACAAATAAATTCCCTTACTTGGACTTAAGAATCTCCCTTTCATAAACATCTTCCAACACCTAAAAAGATTAGAAACAATGTTTAAACACTTATGCTGCATTATGGAGGACATTGTTAAAACCGTGTTAAAAGCATAACATAATAGGTAATTTGCAGTGACACACACACACGCACGCACGCACGCACGCACGCGACCTTGAAATGAACTGCTTCACACACACAGCCACGCACGCACACAGAGGCACCACCGCTCTCTTCAACTTGGTTTGATTTTTTAGGTCATACTATAATTCATGGGTTTTCAAGTTTCAACCGGTGGTCTGCGGACCACCAGAGGGGTGTGTGTGTGTGTGTGTGTGTGTGTGTGTGTGTGTGTGTGTGTGTGTGTGTGTGTGTGTGTCATAATCAGACTTGCAAGAGTTAGGAGACTGAATCTAGACTGTTTATTGTTAGAATGTTAGTTACCTTGCATTTCATACAGTGCGATGACACACAGTTTGAATACTAATGCAGTCTGGGAGGTGTCAGGTCTATTGTTAAGTTATTGTGTGAATTGCTTCAGAACTTCTAATTCAATGTTGAATGAAGCTGTGTCCAAACTTTTGACAGGAAGGGTAACTTGGTTTGTGCTGTCAACTTGTGTGAAGAATTATAACGATTCTCAAAGCAGTTGTACCCCAAACCCCACCTCCAGTCACAGAGGGAGCGCTCCCTTCCATCACGGCACCAGAGCCTGCTTCTCTGAGCACAATACCACAGCGGGGTGAAGTATATGTCTCGCTAGGAGCGTCTCACCAGCCAACACACAAGAGGTTGAATGAACATAAACCAAAAGGTTTGTAGATGTGCTGGGAATTGATTCCATGAAACCAGCACCTGCGTGTGCAGTCTCAATGTTTGTAAACAATAAATAAGAAGGTAAGTTATGATTGTAGATCTGCAAATTTGTGGCATGGGACACCATAGAACCTATTATAAATTAGGCATTACAGAGCCATGTAAAAGGCTCCCAGGCACAAAACTCAAGAGGCTGTTGATTTCTAATTGAATAGGTAGGCTGTTTGGTGTTAATGTTTACTAGTGTTGTAGTACTCAATTCAATGACTCGTCTCGATTCAGGACTAAAGTCCAAATTTTCATTGACTGGGTCTCGTCTCGGTCTCGCCTATGATTTTACTGACTAAGGGACTTGGGACTCTTCCCCCACCAAGTCCACTCGAGTCAAGAGTCAAGACAAATGACATAATTTCCCATATTATGAGGAGCCCATTCGCATTAACATTATAAGAGAGCTATCTGGTGCTTTTCATTGATGAATTACTAGATGATGTGTGTAAATGGTTTAGTAAGAAAACCCAGTTTCCTATTTATTTGACTTGGTCTCGACCCCGGTTGGTCTCGGCCTCGACTTGGACTCGACCCCCCTCGGACTTGGTCTTGACTTGGACTCGTTTTAGGTGGACTCGACTACAACACTAATGTTTACATTGATTAGAACAGAAGAAAAAATACTTAAACAGGTGTCTACTGTCTAGTTAGTAGCTCAACAATACAAAGACTCACCTTTGGGTCAAAAGGCAGTTTATTCTTGGCATGGGGGGCCCAGTATTTATTAGCCAACTAAAACAAAAGACAAAAAGAGACACAGGACAATAAATACATTAGAGATACATTTTGCACAATTATAATCAATTGCCACATGTTTACTGTGCTGTACACTGTATCCCTACAGTACAACAGATGATGCATTTTAGTATATACTTTTGCATTTTTGTACATTATAGTGCTATCACTTATGCGAGGTAATAAGGGTGCTCATTGCTCAATCTAGGCTTAGTACTGTTCATGACTATAATTTAATAGAATAGGGTGGGGAAAATGATTGCAGATGGAGGGAGTCATTCATTGTCTCAGTACCTCACAAGTTGGGAAGATAAAAAAGAAAATATGCAAGATTCTGGCACTGACTGAACTGAGCATAAATAAAAATATTAATAAAGACATCTTGAATCAAAGCAATGTTATTGTCCAAATACCTGAAACAGTTCTATTGTGTTCACAGTCAGTCACACTTGACATTTACCTGCGTCACGTATTCTGCATTGATCTGAGAGACAGAGGGTGCAGCAGCTTTTTTGGCAGGGGTTTGTTTCTCCATGACAACTCTCATGGACATCTTCAAGGTTCACTGTCTAGAAAAGAGGCAAACACCATAATGAAAATCCGCAGCTAGATTTTAATGTTGGATAGAGATAGAGAAACAAGATTTAAGGAGACTAACCTCTAAAACAATCATGCGTGATATGTTGGTGAATAATTCATATTGGTGCGTGTGAAGTAACTAAGTATATTTCTGAGGTGTTTGTACTTTACTTTACTCTGGTATTTTAAGTACATTTTCATGACAATACTTTTGTACTTTTACTCCAAGTACGTTTAGAATTATGGACCTTTACTTGTAACAGTCTTTCAATATTGCAGTATTGATACTTTTAATTAAGTAAAACGTTTTAGTACTTATTCCACCACTGGTATAGATAGATACACATTATAACTAACTAACAACAATGTAACAAGCATTGCCATGTGACGCTGATGTGTTTATACTGGCTAACGTTATCGTGCTAGCACTTAGGACGCTTAGCGGATGCTAAAATGAGTAAAACACGTTTGTTGGCAAAATAGAGGCAAAAGGGTAAACCGAAAACAACGGCGTCACAAACCTTTAAGTTTATTCGTTACAGCATCAGTTCAAATAAGTCTCGCTGGCTGCTACGCATGTACACTCTACACAGAACGAAGCACAAACGGACTGACTGAAAGTTGAAACGACGCACTTCCTGTATACGTACGCCCGGAAGCATGTCCCCCCACCAACACACATGCATGTCTTTGGTTCCTAGCCTCTGTGGTTTGCTGGTTTCTACTTCAGGGGTCTTCAACGTTTTCAGGCCAAGGACCACTTAGTTGAGAGAAAGATGAAGCAGGGACCCCACAACCTTTTTATAAATTCCATATAGTTTCATCGTTTTACAGCACAATCATCATTTTGGATTCATGTCAATTTGGTTTCAGATATTTAACCACTTGAGCCGTCATTACCTTTTACTCTGTACTAAGAATGACTATAATATCACCTCAACTCATCAACATGGAAAAAGTTGCATCTGATCTGAGCTCATCCAAATGGTATAATACTATACTATTATAAGCATACAAGTATAAATGAATACATCTAGTTTTTCATAAAATATTTTAAATCGCTTAGTACATACATTGCATTATTTGGGTGAAAACAAACTATGATGTACTTTATAATTGTGGACTAGGAATTAAAACTCAATGCAAAAAAAGACATTTAAAAACAAGTTAAATAAGCTCCTTTATTAAGTACACAAACTCACACTTAAACTCAAACTTAAACAGTCTTGAAATTGATACCCATTTTTATTAAACTGTACATAATCATAATCTTTAAATAGCATGCTTCATAATATGGAAGGAATAATTCCAAAGAACCATCGTTATCACCGACTATGTGTCCGTTGGTGGCTTCTGAGATGCGCCGTTTGTGTGAATGTTTTGCCACAAATGTTACACTTGAAGGGCCTCTGGCCTGTGTGGATAACATAATGTCTTTCAAGTTTCCAGGGACTCCCAAAAGTCTTCAAGCAAATCTCACAGCAATATTTTGGGACTGGCTGAGCCGTATTATTTTGACTTTCAGCTTTGCATTTATGATGCTGAACACCCTGCTCTGTCTCAAAACTCTCAGAGCATTTGTCACACTGAAGCGTGCCGGGTGGCTTGCGCCAGTAATCATCTGGTGAGTCAAGCTGGTGCAGATTTCCAACCACACCATTGCCACGTCCCTCACTGAACAGTTTGAGACCGTCAGAGTTAGCTGGAGTCCCAGTGGCTTGAAATTCTGTTCCTAGACTACAGTGTATATCATCCCTCATTCCCTGCTGTGAAGAAGTTAAACCTGACAACTCTTGATTTTGGACCAGTCTCTGTATTTCAGAGGTAAGTTCAGAGGCAAACGATGACTGGTCAAACGGCATAGTCTGATTCTGTTCTCCCCTTTGCTCACAATCAGTTTCCATATTCAGCTCTAGAAAATCTGCTGATGGCACTGCCAGCCCTTCAGAAACTGGAGACAAATCGTCATTGATAACGTAATGCCCAGCACTGGCATACCATGATTGAGGATGCTCTCCCACGGTCTCTCCTTCATAACCAATAAGCTGAGCAGTGATAACTGTTTCAGGTGCATGGACATTATCAAGGCCTCCATCCTGGGGATGATCTATTGCCATTTTGTGCACACGACTGCGCTCGTGAACTTTCAAATGGGTAAGCTGTCTGAAGGTTTTATCACACAAACTGCACTTGTATGGCTTAATACCATAGTGAGTAAGCAAATGTCTGGACAGCTTGTATGGAGAAGCAAAGTTCTTACGGCACATCCTGCACATGTGTAATTTCCTCTTATCAAAAGATGTTTTGTGTTTGAACCTGGTCTTTGCATTTTTACATTTTGTAGAGGACTCTTCGGTCTTGGGAGGAGTCTGCTCACATTCATCTTGAATGCCTGAATTGTGTTGTGCATATCCTGAACGTACGGTTTTCAAAAATCTTTTCTGTGGTGGAACATAGATTCTGATTCTGGGGTAGGGCAGTTGTTGACTCCTTTCTTTTGTGTTAGTGGTTGTACCTTGTTGCTGAACGGCCTTAGGGCGTCTCCAGTTAAAGTGAGATCTTTCATGGCATTTCAGATGCACAGCCTGCCTAAACATTTTACCACACACAAGACACTGGAATGGTTTCATGCCTGTATGGACCATCTCATGCCTTTGCAGTTTGGAAGGAGAAGGAAAGCACTTTAAACACCACACACACTTGTGTTGGATTTGGTTTGTACTGTGTAAATGTTTAAGAGTCTGCCTGTCCTTAACAGTCATGTTAGTAACTGTACTTGAGTGCAGGCCTAGGGCCTCGTTTTTCTTTGTAGTAGATGATAAAATATGTGGCACTCTACTAATGACTGATGACACACTTAACAGAGAACTGGTCTGACCAAGACGGTTTTCTGACAATAAATCAATGTCTGACACAGATTTGTGTCTGGCATTGACTTTTTTTAAATTGTTACTTTGAATTAACACTTCGTGGACATCAGCTGATGGCCTTGTACTGCATCCAGGCAGACGAGATGGAGGGCGGCTTATGTACAGTGATCGTTGTTTGTGATATCTGGACCACAGGTGTGTACGGTAATGGACCCTTAAATGTGTTTTCTGACGGAAGCTCTTTCCACATGTCTGGCAATCAAAGGGTCTTTGTCCGGTGTGAGTCAACATATGCCGTTGCAGTTTTGACAGAGACGGAAAACCTTTCGAGCATGCATAGCACTGGTGTAATCTGTTCTTTATTTTCTGATGTGGGGTTTTGGATTGATCCCTCGTGACCTTCTGGTCTGTTGATACACTCAACACAGTTTCTCGAACATCTTCATTATTACTAATATTTTCACTCCATGTCTCCGGTTTAACAATAATGTTGAGGTCAACAGGACTTGCATAGTTGGCGTCAGGGGACGAAATTCTTGGTTCAGAATTCATACAAGTTTTTGTATGAACGGACGTGGTTGCCCACGGGTCTTCAACAGGATTACAACTTTGACTTTGACATTTTAGGCTCTTGTGACAGATTTGGTGACGAATTAAATTAAGTTCCAGGCGAAATGATCTGCTGCATGTAGCACAACGGAAGGGCTTCAGGTCTTTATGTGTCAAATAGCCCTGCTCACATACAACCGGCTTACTTAATGTCTCACAGTAAACACCATTCTGCAGTTGGCTTTTGTCATCTACGTACTTTTGGGGTTCAGAAGTTGCCTCTGACTTGATGCTGGAAGTGCACAGGTCTTGTGGAGCACCAAGGCTTATTTTGCACTGTAGCTCCAATTCTACTGATGAATTCCCTGGATTGTCATGACTGAAGTGATGCTGTGGAACTGATGATTGTGGTCCTAAACCAGCAGTTATGCAGTCATTGTGAAAACTAGATTTGTGTCTTTCATTTTGATCACACAATTGTTTAGGCTCTATTTGGCAAAATGATTCTTTATGTGCTGCACTTGAGTGGGATTTCAAGTGTGTCTCCTGTCTAAAAGCTTTCCCGCACAGGTTACAAGAAAAGGGTTTCTGACCCGTATGAATGAGAAAATGGCGCTTTAATTTGGACGGTGAACAGAATGTTTTTAGACAGGTAGGACATTGGTGTCTTAAAGTCATTTTGCCTCCACAAGAGTCTAGTTTGTGTGATTTTGAGTGCCTGTTTAAATTGCTCTTTCCTGAGAATGATTCTCCATCTGTCCCACAGTCAACGGCTTTATCATGAACTGGCAAGTGAATCTGAAGCTGGAGAAATGAACTAAATGACTTTAGGCAGACCTTGCAGGTAAATCCATTGTGTGTATAGCACAAAGGACTAGATACAGTTGGAGAATCAATGTTATCTTGTGGTACCGAATCCAATTTCAATTCACCATTTGTGATATTGTTCTGCATACCTAAGCTGTCAATGACATGCAGCTTAGGTTCGGAGTGGTCTTTCATCTCTGATGAAGGTGAATATGTGTCCAGTGGTGACATCTCCCTCTTCTGTCCAGGTGGGAAGGGTACCACAGAAGACAGCGCTGTGACAGGGACACGATCATATCTGTGCTTCTCCTGAGTACGTTCATTGAGGCTTGATGATGGCAGATACTGTAGGGTATCATTCAGGTTGTCGGTGGAAGGACTCGAAGGATGGACTCTCTGTGCATGTGACTTTAAATGCTCGGGTTGATTGAAGGCATTTCCACATATTGTGCAGGTGTAGGGTTTCTGTCCAGTATGAATGCGATGGTGTCTCTGGAGCTTAAATGGCGAGGGGAACGATTTTGCACAAATGGAACAATTGTGCATGTTTGGATCAGCTCAGATGAAACCTTTTCCAAGTTAGTGATGAGTTGGTGATATTATACCTAAGATGAGGCAAACAAAAACAATATATTATCAACACAAGGTTGGACAAGTACAGTTACAGTACTTAACTAAGTGTTGTTTCATAGATGTATCCTAAGGCTAAGTAGGCTCCTTACCTAAGGTTATTCAGTAACACAACACAGTAATAATATAAGCAATTTACACAACACTGCTAATGCATTAGAAAATATACATGCACAGTATAATAACACTAGTATTATAACAACTGGTAAGTGTAGTTGTCAACAACAACAAAGGTCAGACTTGCTAATAATGTGTTAGCATGGCTAACCCTAATACTTAAACGGCTACCTTTTGTGTATATTAAAATACTTACAATTCACGGTTGACCAATAATCTCATCAGACCCGATTTAATCCAATAAAATAATGTTCATTTTCATGGAGAAGAGCTACATAGCTAATGTTCCAAGCATAGCTTCCCTCCGAGGCTCTTCTTTGACGTCACGTTAACAACAAGCATGTACGTCCTTTCCAAAAGGTTCGACTGGAAACGCGCTTTGACGTTCGTTCCTGCCATGTGGGATCAGCTAAAAAAAGGTATTTCAATATTGTCAGTGAGGGGGAAAGTAGGCTACTAAATGTCTTAGTTTAAGTAAAAGTATCAACTGCAATGTAGAAACACTCTGTTACAAGTATAGAGCTCAATATTTCAAAATTTACTTGAGTATAAAAGTATTAAGTATCGGCATCAAAATATACTTTAAGTACCAAAAGTAGAAGAACTCATTGTGCAGAATGTTGCATTTAAAGCGTTCAAAATGTATGAAATATCTGCATGCAAGCTCGTAGATCTACTATCAGAGAGTTTTTTAATAATGACAAAAATCTACAAAGTAAGTAACTAAAGTTTTCATATAAGCCCAATTGTAGTGTAGTAAAAGTAGGCCTACAATATTTTCCTCTGAGATGTAGTGGAGTAGAAAATAACTGAAATGTAGAAATACTCCAGTAAAGTAAAAGTACCTACAAATGTTACTTAAAGGGGCACTCCACCACTTTTCAACCTATGTTCATATAATTGGTCCTCACTCAAAAATAGCTTTTTTTTCTTTTTTTCTCAGAGGGCTGTGGGCAGGTCAGAAACCCATAGTCTTGTGACATCATCGATTGCCAATCCAGTTTATAGAAACTGCAGGCTTTCTATTCCTGAAAAGTTGCAATTTTAAAGTGGAAGCCATTGTTCTCGCGATAATAAAAATCAAAATATCTTTTTCAAAAATATTGATTAATTTTTTTTGGGGGGAAAATGATGATGTCACAAGACGATGGATTCTGAACTTCCCACAGCTCTCCTTGGAGACTTGGACCGAGTAGAAAAAAATCACACTCGTGTGAACTGAGCGGTGGTGTGTGTGTGTGTGTGTGTGTGTGTGTGTGTGTGTGTGTGTGTGTGTGTGTGTGTGTGTGTGTGCAACAGCGCCCCTCCCTTAACATGTGTGGTCAGAAAAGGTTACTGCAGGCTACGGACACGGAGACAGACAGACAGACAGACAGACCCACACACACGGCCACGTATAGGAGCGTTGTGACCACCGCTCAAAAATTGTGATATTTTATCATGAACATTAGTGAGGACCTATTATATGAAGACAGGTTGAAAAGTGGTGAACTACTCCTTTAAGTACAGTACTTGAGTAAATGTACTTAGTTACTTTACATCACTGCAATATTTTCCTGTTAGTTAACAGTACATAAGTAAAAGTAAACGGTGGTATTTATTTTGTGAATGTGGGTATTCCTCTAAATGTGTAGGCTAGTGACAGTGTGAAGGCAAATGACACTGAAATGACAGCAGAACCATTCTTAATGTGTTGTTTTATGACAGTGACAACACAGTAAGGAAGTTACATTTATCAACCAAGTATTACTTTCTTAGCGATTATATAGGCCTATATGTAGATGGTTGGATATGCTGAAATAAAATGTCACCATATCATTCCTGGTACAAAAGTATGTGATTTTAGTTTACTGTATTTTTGTTATGTAGTAGGCCTACAGTAGGTTTCCATGTATACTAGTAACTTTCATAATAATTAACTACCATCTCCTAGTAGGTTTCTATTTATTTATTGGGCAAATGTACAGCTACTTCTCACGTTTTTCCTTAATAGGCTATATTTGATTGCCATTTACTTTCCTGGAAATAGCTGGAAATTGGGAACTATAAAATAAAGACTTATCAAAAGGTCGTACATGAAGCAGTTTTCAGGTAGCCTGCATTAATTTGTTCATGTGTAAATAAGCAGTAGTAGGACCTGGGTGGGAATTAAATGGATGCTAAGTATCCATAGGTGGAATATTGTTGGTGACAATATTTATATTAACCACACGAGGGCAGCAGACTCCACTCAATAGCATGTGGCGTGGTGGTCAGGCTACACTACATAAGTCATTGTTGTGACAATGATGACTGGCTCTCATAATACATGAAGGAACAAAAACAATACATAATGTCAAAGATGCTCCAAAACATGAAAACAAACAAAGCCACAGTTATAATGGGAAATGGGCCACAGTTTTGAAGAGGTGTCCAGGGCACCAAGTCAGCTTTTGAAATGGGTTCGTTCCCCTACTGTAGCCCACTGCCACAACCAGGAAGAATCACACACATCAGCCTGGAGGAGGCAGCACATCAGTTAAAGTCCATGTGCCAGGCCACAATGACAAGGGCTGCAGTGCAGTACACTACGCACAATGGACAGTGTTGGCCACAATTACTAGTTTGTGTGTAGAGTGGTTGCAGGTCTGATAGAAAAATCACATTTGACAAAACACACGAGAATCTAAATGTCACCCTGTCTTTATTCATTCTTGAGAGGAAACACAGTGGTACAAAGGAATGGGTATCTGCCGTAGGGCCACACTATGGCTTAGTTGAGGGTGCGATGATATACTTGTGGCTTTCCTTGTGTCTGTCTGAAAACAACATGATCTAGTCTACTGGAAAAAGACATAATGGAGTGTTTACTGTGGTGAGCGACAAGTGGTTGTCTGGCTATGTGTGTGGCGCTAAACTTTAGTTGCTAAGTTCTTACACTGACTGAAATGCTGACTATTTTGTATTTATTCTCATGATCCTTTAGACTGTCTGTTGTTTAAACTCCACACAGGCGTATTTAGTTAGCTCCTCAGAAATTAAAACTTTTCTTTTTTTTTACATTCTCTTTATGTTCTAACATCACTGTCTTTTGCCATAAGGCATGCTACTGGCTTTGCAATCGAAAAGAGGATAAAAAGCCACTTTAGTTGACAATCAAAAATAATCAATTATTCATGTCCTGTAACAATTTTGATGGTTTAAAATAGTACTGTAGCCTATCTTATCGCATTATTGATGAGTCTATTTTCAATATTGATGGAACACTTAAGTGGGGAAATGAGGCTGCTCTTGGTTTGATGTGTTGAACCTCGAGTGAACCAGTTGCATCATTCCATAATTAGAATAGGGGGGTGTCAAAATCCCCCACTGTGGAGGAGCCTTTAAACAGAATGGGTAAACATTAACACATATATTTATGGTGCTCTGGTTTGCTCACCCTCATAGATAATTGCTTGCTTATGCTTTTCGACCCCCAATAAAAGTCTTCAGGCTCTGCTGGTTGCCTCTATTGTTCAATTTTTGATAACAACAATGAACACAACAGCGAGATGTGTGAAGATCAATAGCCCACTGTGCTCCCGCCATCACCGACACAACGAAGAGAATAACTGGAGTGAAGACATTCCAATTCAGATCGTCAATATGGTTCATGATCTTTTAGAAAAGAAATGTTCCAGGACCAATGGTTAATGGTGTTGTTTTCCTCCCACTGCATCACAAAAATCCCAATGACACACGCGCACGCGCGCGCGCGCACGCACGCACACACACACACACACACACACACACACACACACACACACGTGCCCTGCAGCTGTATGGGGCAACGTCCCTCTCCCATTAACCAGGCTGCCTTAGAATCGATGGAGAACATAAAGAGGCTTAATCTTTTCAGGTGCTTGGTCGTGATTGCCTATTACACGATAATAACACACCTCTGTCCCACGGAGCATGAGAGGGAAGAACACAGTCACCTCACCCACCTACAGTACATAACACGCGGCCACAAAACAGTCACCAAGTAAATCTATAGGTTTTCCATCTTCTGCACAGATGGTGTCAGCGGTGGCACGGCGTCTTTATGAGGAGGGAGTTGGGTAGCGTGCAAAGAGCGGAGGCTCCATCAGACACAGCGGGAGATCCAGGGGTACAGTTTATCACCTCATGGTGTGAGACTTCTGGTGTCTTTCCCCTGTAAGACCCCATAACTTTGGTATGCAGCCCTTTAGGTTACTGAGCTTCAACAATGCTGCTCTCCTCCAAGACAGAGGAACAGCTGTTGCCAAACAGAAGTCTGGCAGAGGACACAGTATAATACTGGTCCTGGGTGTTGGGCTATGCCACTGACCGGATCATATACATGCTCAAAACACCACATCATCAGCAAACAAAGCTATGCATTTAATTGTAGACACTGTCAACATTAATTGGGAGTATGTTTTTCTTCACATCAGGGGTATATTTCTTTTCCTCCACATTCACTCATTCCGTTTAAAGGCCCTTAAGTTCTTTGGCAGCCTGAGTCTCTCGTTGAGGTACGGCCCATTGAATTCCAGCGCTGTGGATGACTTAAGTCCAGTTTGTTGACTCTGGACGGTTTACTATATACACTGAGCCAGCAGGACAGGTGGAGGATCTGGGAGTCAGGCAAGTCCAGGACCGGAACCAGAGCCACAGATGGACTGGACTGGCCGACGGAGCTTCTCAAACATTCCTCCACACCCCCAGGAGGGGGTGTGGAGGATGGAGGAGAGAGAAGAGTAGGAGAAGGGTATGATCAGAACTTGAAGAAGTGGTCTGCATGTTAGAGATGAGCATTAGGCCCCTCAGGGGCTGCACTTAACCCTTAAACTAGAGAACACAGGCATATTTACAAATTATTGACATTCTTAAATCCTTGGCAGATTGCAGCCCCCCTCTTTAATTCCCTGCAGTGCAGACATATGGTCAGCAAGTACTGAACTCTTGAGCTACTGAAACCTCTCCCAGACTCACAAACAGAGCCACGAATGCGCGTGCGCACACGCACGCACGCACGCGCACGCACGCACGCACGCACGCACGTACACACACACACACACACACACACACACACACACACACACACACACACACACACACACACACGTGCACAGAGTGAGGAGGGAATAAGCCTGCTGTGCCCTTTTGGACAATTGAGCAGCTTGCTGGGGGGTGTCTTGTGCAATGGATCTTCCATCCCTGTTGTATTGGGATATCAGGAAACTGTGTTGGGACTACTACTCAGCTTAAATGGAGCTGAGAGATTGTGCGTGTGTGCATGTGTGCGTGCGTGTAGTAGTGTGAGTGTGTAAAGGCTGTATAGAGATAGACAGTGCACATGTGAGAATTCATTGAGCGTCTCAGAGCCCAGTGTTGATGACAGTCTGTCCATTTAGCGGAGGCCCACTGGGATGTCAGGCCTTTCCTCTCCTGCGCCACACAGTCTAATTGGTCACAAGTGTTCCTGTCACGTGGCTGGCTGTCCTGGCTTGTTTCTCCTAGTCTAACAGCATGTTGACTGGGGTGTGGTTACTGGGTTTGGTGTCAGGGTAGGAGAGTATGTCGTGAATATAAATTATATTATAACAATATGAGTATAAAAATAACTATAACACTAATTTCTGCAGAGCGACACCGTCATGCATCCAGAGATGAAGGCTTTAATATCAGACTCGACATAATCACATCTGTCAATACATTATTTGCATAGACAGTTACATGTATCTAACAAAATATGTAAAACTTTACCATAATTGGGTAAACTTTTGTTCAGAATAATCAGCAATGGTAGCCACAGGTTCCACCAAGTTCTGACACTAATGTGAACTTGTACAGAGGGAAATGAGGACAAAAAGGTTGCAAGCACTGTTCAGCACCATTTAATAAGCCCCATCCTCTTTCATTAGAAACAGACACAGCGTGCCAAACAGCTACACAAAGAGCCCACACAGGCTAATTAGCTAATATGCGCTACAGCTTAAAGTGGCCCCCACTGAACACTGGGCCTTTTTTGGGGGCGATATTAAAAGCCTAAATATGGGTTATCTGAGCAAGAGGTACACCCGGGGATGCGGTATCCTCTGGAGATGACTCGAACACATCGAGCCAGAGAGATCACAGAAAGGGGGAGATAACATTAGTGGAAAATAAAGTCTCTGTTAAAGCATAGGAAATAATTGCACATTTGCTCTGTTTGAGTGTCTTTGCCTTTATCTGAGAATTCACAGGGGCTGACGTGTGCATGAGACTGGAGAGGGTGAAGGTGACTGCAAAGTTAATAGATTTTGTTGCATTTCTTTTATGATTCTGTGAGACAGACGAATGAAGAACTGAAAGAAAATGTACTTCTCAGCCACTACACACCTGTGAACACTTCCCATCCAACTGCCTTCCCTTGGTTCCCTGACAATTCCCTTCCACTGGTCTCCCAAGCCCCCCTTTGGGCAACATGGGGAGTCTCATTGAGAGGCCCAGTGGACAGAGGCCATTAGACGGATTCTAAAAGCAATCACATTAGCAATGGGATGGAACTAAACCATCTACCCAAGGGTACGCGCCATTATTCTGCTTCATGGAAAACATGCAGAGAGTTGAAAAGCCTGCTGTTAAATCTCTCTGTTTCAAACACCAAATCATTACTAATGCTCACAACACCCTTTTGTGCAAACCATCAATGGCCATGTTAGTTGGACCTGATTAATATAGAAATATAAGCCTAGACGAGGAGGAGGCAGGGTGAAAAGGAGAGAAATGGGGCTTCTTGTGTGAAATATTCTGATGCCTGCTGGGCTTAGGGGGCTTTTAAGCTGTGGCCGAGGCCCAAAGCCAATGGTTTTTAGTTGTGCTACACTGACTCCCAAACTGGTTCAAATTAACCGGTAAACGAGGTGGTAATTAGCAAGTGTTGGCTCATGAAAATTGTTCATTTAGGCCAAGGAGAATGAATGTGGCTGGGTGTGTGCAACAGAGCTTACAGAACATCATATTGTACTATGTACTGATATAGCCACACAAGCTGTTGTACTGCAACAGAAACCTGAACACTGTACTAGGGCCGGACAATATATCAATATTATGTTGATATCGTGATATGAGACCATATATATATGGATATATATGAATAATCACATGTGACGTGCTTGATTCCTCGTCCCTGCAATTATTTCCATCCATTAATTCATCCACCCTGCTCTAAATGATTTTACAGCATGAATGAATGGGTGGCCACCTACAAAGTAAAAGGTGAGGTCTGCGGGGCGTCTGAATCCCCTCTGTCGTGAATAACACATTGAGACAGGATGTTTAAAGGTTTCATCCGAGGCATATGTCCTGTCGATCAGCTGTGAATCCTAACGCAAGTAATTTATTTTCTGTGTGTGTGTGTGTGCGCGCACATGCATGCGTGCGTGCGTGTGTGTGTGTGCATGCAGTCACATTACGCTACAGTGTTTGGCAGCAGTCAGTCGTGTGTTGGTGACAGCTAGCGCCAGAGGTGTTACTTTCCCCCCTTTGACTTTTGGGGTTCATCGCCCAGTGTGCGTACGCTGTGCTGGTGACCCATAAAAGAGCCCGTGGCTGAGCTTCCAGGGACTGGCTGTGCGTGCAGGGGAACGTAACAGATTCCAGTTCAATGATGAGTCAATATCTGGCTTGAGGGGAATGGTCTGTGTGGTGTAGCACAGTTAATAGGAAGATAAAGTAAAAACACACATTTTATGGTTATCTTCCTTTGTTAGATGGGGAAATATTTTTCTGTTATGTTCCCAACTGACCCAGCATCAAAATTAACGGATTGTCCAAAAATGGTTTAGGAAAAATAACACTTTCAAACTGTTCCATAGGCTTTGTCTTGCCCACTACACTACAGGAAGAATAACAACTGGAAATCCTGAGGAATGTGTCCACCACATAAAATGCTTGTTGTACATACTTGTGCCTTGAGAAACATTAATAACAGTCCACATATTAAACACACATTTTATGGTATGTTTTTGTCCTCTCTAATTTATAAGACTTCTCTAGTGGGCAGTGACCATAAGAGACTGGGAGTGACATGCAACATAATATAAGCCAGACTCAAGCTCCCAAAGCCACAAGTACAAGATAAGTGCCTTTGTCTGCACTAGACAAAGAGCACTCCATAATAAACATTTCAAAATTAATTTGGATGTCACGCTTGGTGTGAACTTAAGCAGTTCACTGCTCCCCCGAGATCCTCTGAGCAACAGTCACAGACAAGATTGAATTATGATTATATAATTAGGTGACAAAACAAAGAGCACTGTTTGTGCTCACACGTACAAACACATTCATCCCAAATAGACCTATCCTTATTCCAATTCATCACTGGCGACCATAATTTCATGTCTCCTTCATAACGACGACTAATGCCGGAGCTAAAAATGACAGTAAGATGACACGGTTTGGCGGGGATTCAAAAAATTGTAATTGATTGCTTCAGCGAGGACGTGACGGGCGAAAGCCTTGCTTTATAGATGTTCTACTTGCCCTTTTCTCCCCTCAGACAGAGAACATCTCTCTGGATAAAACAAATACCATTCCATATTTGCCTGGATGAGGACCGAGAATACTGAGAGAGGAAGGCGGTGGCATATAAAAGTATAATGATGACAAAAGAGCGTGCCAGCTGCTCTGGGCTACCATACACAATGCAGAAACAACAAACGGCTCACAATAATTAAACACGGAGGAAGAAGTGCAGATCCTCCGGAGAGTCTGCTTCCTAGACTACTTGGCGGAGTTTACTTTGGATAGTGTCACCTTCAACTTTATTTGGAGAGAGAGAGGGAGAGAGAGAGACAGAGAGAGAGAGAGACACACACACACACACAGAGAGAGAGAGAGAGAGAGTAGGACTCCAGGCTTTTTGCTTTGTGTATAATGTTGTCACAGAGGTTAAGAAAGAATATGTTTGGAAGACAAAATTATATTTAACCAATTTACCCGCCATTCTATATGAGAATATCCACTTTTAGAGACAGTATGCAAGTGCTCTTCAAATATTGCCAGGGGCACTGTCATTGTGATTATGCATGTACATACTGGTACACTAGCATGCCAAACATCCAAAAGGTTCATATTCTAATTATATGGCTAATAGTGGAGGACAGAATAACACACATATTTAAATGTGTATGGGCTACAGGACTGTAAACAAGCTGGTGGCCAAATATCTAGTAATTTACTTTTCTAGGTTAGTAATGTATTCCACCAGAGGGAGTTTAGTTTCCACAGACTGTATCTTGCAGACTCAAAAGCTGCACAGGAAAGGTTTACAGTTTATACACACATTTGCACTCAAAAGAACCGGTTTAGCTTTCAAGCTTTTTGGTCCTTTTTATCCTTTTGACAGATAATGTACAAATATTGTTCATGTGTATGCATTTTTGTCGATAAAAACAAAACAATCAATCAATATATATCATATTACTAGCTCATAATGCATTGCAAAGCAATGCATTGTGACCTTGCAGATCTGCTATTTACACAATGGCTGAAAATGTACTATACATGCCCAAAATAGGGATTCCAGGTTGAAAGTGGTTAATGTAATACACTTAACCTAAGCTTAGAGGACAACTTCGCACTAAATAACATCTAGGCCAATTTTCCCACTTATATTGATCCAAAATTACTGTCCATGGGGTCTATTAGGCAGAAATGCCTCTGTTGTCCATTTTACCCAGCAGCCCTCAGAGTGGAGCCCATAAGCCTATTTGTTGTGGTCAAAAGAGATTTTCTTTTCTTCAGGTATGTGATACTAGTTGTCATTACAAACACATCCATGCCTTGGTTGTCCCACAAGAGCTGCCACACTCTCATAAATAATGTTTTGGGGTGAGCATTCAGCACAACTGCCAATCAAACTGAGTGTACTGGCCAATCACAGGCAGCGCATCTTTTCCGGGACTTGGTAAAACAAATAACAGCCTAACATCTGTTTAGCAGACTGTGGTGGCTCGTATGATACAACGTTGGCATGGATGCGTGTGTAATGACAACTAATAACAGATTGATTAAAAAAAAAAAAAAAAAAAAAAAGCGTAAAAGCGATAGTCTTATGGGCTCCACTCTATGCTATGAGGGCTGCTGGGTTCTGCTGGGGAAACTGGACAACAGTATAGACCCCATGGACAGTCATTTGGGATCAATATAAGTAGGAAGATTAGCCTAGATGTTATTTAGTGCGGAGTTGTCCTTTAAACATTAAATCATGTAAACATCATGTTAAAGTGAGTGAGCCGTATGTTGTGATATTTACTAACATACCTGTAGCAACCTGCAGTGCCAAGGAATGATCAGACTTATAGAAGACCCTGGCACACAGCGGCGACAGCCCAGTCTCCATCGTCTTCATGGTGTTATTGAACATCGTACCAATTGCCCCCAGTGCATCCTTCACACCTAGGTGAAGCTCTAGGTCAGAGTTGGGTGTAGCATGGGCCAGGGAAAGGGAAAGTGCAGCGCTCTGGCTGTCACTGGACACCACAGTTTGGCATTCTATCAATCCACACCCCAACTCTGTAGTCGCGTGACAGGAAGTCCGTTCTCTGGGGTCATCTCGGACAGCAGTGACATGCAGCTCAACGGACGCAGCCTTGGGTAAGGCAGACACCACAGCAACCAATACTGGACTCTGGTCCTCTGGATCCCCAAATGCGTCCTGTAGGATGGAAACACACTTTTCAAAACTCGGCTGCAAAATGCTGTTGTCACACAGTACAATCACATTTTCATCTCTCCTGCTGAGATACCTGCCCTAGATCTGTGGTCCTCAACCTTTTCAGGCCGCGACCCCCAAAATAATCATATTTCAACTGGGGACCCCCCACCCTGACGAACACTAAAAGTTGAGGTATTACATTTTGTATAACACGGTTCTATTGTGAAAATAGCAGATCTACATGAGGCGTTGTGAGCATGTAGATGCCGGCTATTTTCACAATTTCTGCCTCTAATATTTGACAATATTTTGTAATTTTAGAGGTATTAAAATGAAATTGTTACTTTAGAAATGTGCAGATACACTCTACCGGTATACACTCAAACGTTAACATAAAACAACAAAACTATCCCATCTGATTTCACCAAGATGGGATTTTCTCTTGCAAAATACCAATTAACATGTGAGACTGCAAGGTAATAATAGGGTGCTAACGCTTGACAAGTCACAAGAAGGCAGGGGACAGGGTCTGCAGACACCATAAACAGAATTCACCAATGTATCCATTGTTTGTGAGTGAAATCGACAGACATGACAGCACCCACCAAATATGGCTTTTCACCTTTCAATGAAGATCATTCTCAGAATGTTGTGGCAGTTTTACACCATTTCACCTAAGACATTTAGTGGAAAACTGCCTCGATTCTAACTATAGAGTAAAAATGTCTTAATTTTTCTCCTCCACTATGGGCCATTATCGGCAACAAAATGTCTTGCAGCAGCGTACAATGTGCCCCTCTAATAATACTTGGTTGTAGCTTCATCTGCTAATGGGAGAGAAATGAGTGTTTTATACAACCGTCATTTCAGTTGGAGTCGATAGGGCAAAAACACTTAACCCCCTTTTCAATTTGCTGGATCAATTTTCATCCACTTACACCCCACTTCGTAAGTGCAGAATAATAACAGGTTACATACACTTTATTTTGAAACTCACTCACAAAAAAAGAGACATCATTGACAAGAGCAGACAACAGCCTCTCTTCCCCTTTGACAGACGAACCCGTCATGACCCAATTCACCAGTCTCACCAAAGCAGCACTTTACTTTAGATTAAACTTTAGCCACGGCCTAATTGTGTATCAACTGCTAACCTCTCACCTTTGAGAGTGAAAAACATTGCGGGAGCACTGTGTGTGTGTGTGTGTGTGTGTGTGTGTGTGTGTGTGTGTGTGTGTGTGTGTGTGTGTGTGTGTGTGTGTGTGTGTGTGTGTGTGTGTGTGTGTATCAATGTTAGAGGATGGTAAAGACTTCCTTAGTCCACCATAGTGTGCACTGTGCAGTGATCAACAACAACTGTCACAGTGGCGAACAATAGCCGTGTCATTGTGGACCTGTTAGCGTGTCAGGCAAAGTGACAGCACACATACACACATCTCTGCTTTGATAAATGTTAGATTAGCGACTGGCACAAGCTAGGTATTCTCCTGGAGGGGACATCTCGCACACTTGTCAATAGAGATTGGCCAGGATGCAGGGAGGCTGGGGAGACTCAGCCAGGCTTAAAGGCCACCATGCAGGGCATGCAGGCCTTGCAGGTACATCACCAGACCAGCCATCCACAAAGACATGGGAGGGATCTTGATGTTGTGCTGCAATCCTACCCCTGCCTGTTACAGGATCTTATACTGACAACACATTTGCTGACTTTATTTTATTATAATCATCATCATCATCATTCAGGTATGTCTTTTTTGTTATTTTTGTTATGACACTCCCCTAGCCTTCAATTGTAAATGAAGGGCCAGAACCAGAAGCGCTGATCCAATGGTCCAAACATACAGTTGCTCTCAGAGATAACAACAAAACCAGAAGAATGCAGAAGTAAAACTTACAATTGGATGACCAGTAGTTCCAAACTTTCCAAACACTGAATCATCAAAATTGGTCTTGGAAGGACATGCAACACAGATCTCCAGGCGTAATCGAACCACGGACAATGGTATAATCAATGTACTGTCAACTGGTCAACTACTGTGCCCTGGTTACTGACTTTTCTTTGCTGAGATGGTTTGGTCATTTTAGGTTTTTAAGTTTTTATTAGATGCACATGTGTGCATGTGTAGTGAACATGGTGTGCCTGTACTGTATGTGTAGTGTGTGCATGTTTCAAGCATTGGCTGTGGTCAGAACCTTATTACAGCAAGCCTCTCTGCCCAGGGATGCCAGAGGGGTAGAACTTCAACTGGCTGACACCCCTGTCTGACCAGAAATCATTTATTAGATTAATCCAATAAAATAAAGAGGTGACAAATCTTGATGTATGGCGGAGTTAAGTGCTGGAGTGGCAAGTTGGAGGGCTGGCTGGAAGGTGGCAGTGTGTGTGTGTGTGTGTGTGTGTGTGTGTGTGTGTGTGTGTGTGTGTGTGTGTGTGTGTGTGTGTGTGTGTGTGTGTGTGTGTGTGTGTGTGTGTGTGCGCGCGCGCGTGTGTGTGCGCGCGTGTGTGCGTGTATAAGCATGCGTGTGCGCACGCACAACATGTGCGAGACAGGTCTGTCCCACTGTACAACAGTTACTTCATGAGGCAATCCATCTCATTACTTCATCCCCACTCCAGTTCCAGCCTAGTCTCCAGGCCCACTCCATCTACAGGCAGCCAGCAGGTAAAACCCATGAAGTCTGGATCTGCTGCGTTCAGCTCTCTACGTTGATGGGGTGTGACCTGTTTCTCTTTATGTTTGTTTTTTTTCCACTCCACCCCAGCCCCTCCTTGAACCCCCCCTCCCCAATCCCGTTTTCCCTCTTTCTTTTGCCCGTGCGCCTGGAGCGTGCAGCCGGTCGGAGGGCCGAGAGGCGTGAAAGCTGAACGGTAAACACGGTAATAAGGAAGTGGTGTAAAGGCGGTGAACAGCGGGGAGCTGATGGGGCCTGGCCGCTTAGCCAGTTCCCCTACATTTCCTGCCCAGCGGGACGCCTTCAGCGTGTGGCTCTGTGGCTCAGTGCTGAGCGCCGCCAGTCCCCATAATATCCTTTCCCACTTTATTTTTCCCTCTCTCTCTCTCTCTCTCTCTCTCCCTGCACTCACTCCCTGTCTCTATTTGAGATTCCACTCCATAGCAAAAGTCTATGCCATTTGTATAAATGCACACACACACAATGCCATGTCTGTTAAGCAGTCCTTTTGCAGTGAAAGCCAACAGGGCATGGGTCAGGGGAGCTTTTAAGGGCACGAGGAGGCTTACAGGAAAGGGCTTGATGAATCTCTGAGTTGAGTTATTCTTTTAGGTTTTCTTAGACAGGAGAATGAACAACCTATAGTGAAAACATGCTGTTATAGAAATAGAACACAATCTCCAAGGCATATTCTTATTAGTAATGAATATACTTTTCTACTACTATCTGTTCTTATTCCCTGTCTTCCAGCAGCAGTTTGACAGTGAATACAAAATATTAAATATAATATATGAACGCCTGCTCAAACAATAACAACAAATAATCTGCAACAAAGCAATAGTTGACATATCTTTGAAACCTGTCATTGCTACAAGAAGTGGAACCTGTTTAACAATTATCGACGTATCACACAAACACCTCGCTATTCATCTTGTGTACACACACACACACACACACACACACACACACACACACACACACACACACACACACACACACACACACACAGACTGACCTTGCAGTTTGATTCACCGTAAATATGATTTCACACTTCTAGCAACTCCAGCATGCTCCCAATTAACCCCGCGAGCTTCCTCATCCACCTGATTTGAGAAATTATCAGCGTAGAATAACAACAACACAGCCCTGTGGCTTCACACCGACATGCCAGGCACTGGTGTTCCTATCAGTCATACGCACGCTTCACTGCTCACATATCCCAGTGAAGGTCCACCTTGTGTATTTTACACATACAGTAACGGGAGCGAGGAAAATGAATGAATCTATCGTCATGCCCGAAACATTCTTTATTAAAGTTTTCTTAACAAATGTGTGATACGCCAAAATGTTTACTGAGATGTTGTAAACTTCTTCTTGATATTCCTCATATATTCCTCGTAGTCTAACCTAAAATAATATGAACCTACTTTAAAGGGATAGTTCACCCCCAACATTTCTATTGATTACTCACCCCATGGAGAGTTGAATTCATATATCTTTTCGATAATCGACAGTAATCAATAGGAAAAAAACTATCCTTTGAAGCATATTACCGTAGGTAAATAAAAAATAATAATCTCCATTATGAAACGTGTTACTGTTTAGCAGCAGCTACGTCGAACTAACTTATACTAGACAAAATATGCACCAATAATGCATTTTTTCTTTATAATAAAACAAGAGGTAACCATACTTTGATGAAAACAATAGCATTTAAATATCATATGATTTACTGTATATATCATCATCATCATACTAAATTATAAGCCACTGCCTGCCTGCCTGCCTGCCTGCCTGCCTGCCTGTCTGTCTGTCTGTCTGTCTGTCTGTCTGTCTGTCTGTCTGTCCGTCTGTCACACCTCATGATCTTCTGACATCACAATGATGTCAGAATAGGTCAGTGCAAATTAATTCTGTCTTGGCCATTCATTTGCATCATTGTGATGTCAGATGTTAATATTGATGACATCAGGGATCTCCATATATGGGCATAAAAGGGACAAGGACGGAATTCATTTGCAACATCATTGTGATGTCAGAACAGGTCAGTTATATCCTTCTGCTGAGCTGGGATGAGGTGATGTCAGAACATACAGGCATATTCCCGATATGCCTGTATTCATGTTTGAGGATTGGTGAAGCTTCACATGACATTTAGGCCAACCAGATTATAAATAGGCGATAGAGATCTGGGTGAGGACAAGAAAGGATCTCTTAGAGACCGGTAAGGATCTAGTCTGCACAATGGAAAAGAACCTTTTCACTGTAAACAGTGAAAACCACCATCAGCACAATGGAGAAAAGACACAATGTGTTCGCACCAAAATATCTCTGTAGGCTGATATAAATGCAGGTTGTGCTCGGCCGCTTTTTTATGCAGCCATTGCAGCCCAAGTGTGAAGTGAGCGGTGCTTTTTACGAGTTAATTTCTTAAGCGTCCCGTGAAACTTGGCCATGACAAGCTTTGCGGGAAATGCCGTACATATGTACAAACGGACAAAGCCAGATGTAGGAGCGTGATGGTGAACTGGCATCTCACTAATTAATATATTTAGGAGTAGGCTTAGCACTTATTCCATTAAAAATGCCTTGATCACATTGTCTGACACTCAGAACATACTTATATAGACTCTTTTGTTGCCTTGTTACAGAGCTATTGAAGAAAACGAAATATTTCAAAATTGGCAATTCCAGCAGACATCTTGTTATGCAAATGAAGGTAAAAAAAACTAAAAATGACGCTTCATGGGAACCATGTTTTTCTGATTCAGCACCCTTGATTTATGTAAAATGGCCTGGTTCCCCACTTTTACCCCAAAATGCCTCTAGCCTCCTTATAGAAGGCCTTTTATTTAAAATCCCTCCTGACTATATAGTCCTCCTTACATGATAAACGAAAAGTTTACTTTGTGTTTTTCCTTTCACCTTGCATCTTGCATGCTTTGCCTTTGTGCCAAATCTCGAATCGAATGTGATCGAATCCATGTTAAATTAGTGTGGCGCACAGAGTCTAACAGACCTACCAGAGAAGCCTAGAACCGTTGCCTCTGGCTCAGACCTAGGATACAGAAAACCCTCCTCAAGTCTGTTCTTTTTTGAGCGGTGGTTACACCGTCTCCTATACGTGGCCGTGTGTGTATGCGTGCATGCGTGTCTGTCTGTATGTAGCCTGCAGTACCTTTTCTGACCACACATGTTAAGGGAGGTACCGCGGTTGTTCAGGCCAGCCGGCCAGGCACACTCACACTCACATTCACACATACATATACACACACATACATGCACCCACACACGCACGCACGCGCACACACACACGCACGCACGCACTCACGCACACACACACACACAGCCTCCACCGCTCAGTTCACACAAGTGTGATCTTTCTTTTTTTTTTGTGAAAACTCGGGCCAAAAGATCGGATTTGACAACCAAATCAGATTTCGGATGGATTTGACTACAGTCTAAATCCGGCCATAGTGACGTGGCTGTGGTCCGCCTGCCCACCAGGTATAGTATATATAGTATATATAGTAGGATACAGTCTTTAGTCGCAAGAGTCTGCCCAACACACGCAGGCACCAGATTTTTTTTAACAGAGAGGTTGTCGACAGAAAACCTACTCAAGTGTACCGGGACTCAGTTATAGAAGAATACGTTTGTCTATGTGCTAAAAATGAGACATGTGTGGTCATACAATGATAGTGAAATGAATCACTAGCTACAGTAATTCTGGTTCCTGGCTCACAGAGCATTGAAAGATAATCAACAATCAAATCAACAATATTTATTACGTTTCAAGGTCTTATACAACACAAGACTCTACAAACATTCAATATTGCTATATTTGAGGGCCTCATTTTGGAAGTTTAATAAGAGATGCTGGTTAATATGGTAGTAAGTTTTGCAGGTTTTGAGCAGCCAGCTGGGGTGGTGGAGCTTACGTTTGTCCCTCTCTGTGGGAGCTGTGTTATCTCTGTTTGACCGGAGTTAAATATTCTCATTACACTCACTTCAAATGAACACCGACGCTTTGTGTAATCCCTACCCCAGGGAGAGAGAGCATCGCACTGGGTTAGGGATGAAACAGAAGGCCCCCCCACTGTAGCCTCTCGCTCTCTCTCCACATCCCTAATACCACCCCATCCTCCATCTGCACTAGAGAGTAGAGGAACGAGGGACACAGAAAGAAAGAATGGATGTGTGAGAGAGAGGGGAGGGCGTTAGGGGAAAGAGAAATACTTGGAACTCCTATCCAGACAGAGTGGGAGGTCGGGTTAGTAATTTAAGTCATCTCCGTCCCTGAGGGAGGACACCAGGTTACTTCACCTGTTTACAGGTGACATACCCATAGCTGTCAATCACAGGGGCTTCATCTTTTGAAGTCATTTGAAAATGAGAGCTGCTCATTTGGGACAGTCTCCCCGGTGCCGATGGGGGCCACTGGATGAATATTTTGTTTTTCCTGGGACATAACTCAAAGAAGTGCAACAGATGTCCAGTTCTGACCACCTCACAAGAGACTAGCCAAACGCTAATCTCAAACTAGACATGTGGTCTGAATCTGCATGCTAATTTGACATAATACAAATCCAACAAGATGATATGGTTAATAAATAAATAAACGGAAAACTAAATTATTAACTGTGTTAGCCCTAACCAGGAATTACCTGCTTGGAACCAGGCTTTTGCAGAACTGGCACAGAGTCAAAATTCGACTATTCTAAACCTCCCAGGAGTCGCTCATCTCCAGAACGTTCCGCCACAGAGCAGAGCGCGACATATTGGAGGAGGGTTCCATCCTCTCTCCCCAGACCCCAAATTCCCCAGACCAGACAGACATTACTGCAGGAGGAGCAGGACCTGTGGGGAAGCTTGATGCCCCTATTAGTCATAGAGCAGCAGTTGTAGCTGGGAAAAGGATGGGGTGGTGGGAGGTGTCAGGGGTGCGGGAGGGTGGAGGAGGTGGAGGAGAGGGGATAAGCTGCTCTGAGAGTTGAGCGGAGCTCTAAAATGGTGCGCGGGGGCAAAGGATTAGGGAAGCTCTGAGGAAGACATCTGCTTCTGTGCCAAGCTCCATATTATCAAAGACACCAGTGTTTCCCACATCATCAAGTTTTCATGAGCGTGCTCACTGGTAAATATCAGACGCAGCGGCATGAGTCTCGAGAGGACGAGAGAGGAGAAGAGAGGCTAGGAACTTTGGCTTATTTTGAAAGTACACTTTAACACACACACAACTCTGAAAAGTGTTTCTGACAGGCACGAGTACTCAATATATGTTCTTTGCTCTTTTATTTTAAGTGTAACGTTGAAATGTGAATATTCCTATCTTTTGATGCATTGAATACCACTCTATTCTGTGTGTATCCTTTCCAGGGATATGTGTGATTCATTGTTCATGGGCATCTACTAACGAAACAGCTAGATGTGGCATGTCCCATGCTGTCAGAAACAGGTGCATGGGAAAATGATTCAAAATCTCTTCTGGTCACCACTACTCACCTTTTCTCGGGCGGCTCTCAGGATGCTCTCCCATACAGCCCTGATAACGGGAACATCTTGACTTCTTGTGGCATAGATATGGGCCTGGAGAACATGACCCAGGGTCAGTCCACTGCTCACAGCATCCAATACTTTCTCCACATGGCTAAAGGACAGTCGAGCCTGCATCCTGATGCCAGCCTTTACCAACTGCATGGTACAGGGGACCAAGGCAATTTGGCCTGCACAGAACACCGACTCATCCACCTGTTGGAACACACACAATAGAAATATCAACGTTACTCAGGTAAGAAAGGTGACACTTAAGGTTAATGGTTAATCCTACGTATTGAGCACTTGAACTTCATAGTGGCACCCTTGAACACGCACAAATGCACACAATGTACACAGGGACACACACTCCTGTGTTAAGGGAATAAATCTCTACTA
This sequence comes from Nannobrachium achirus, assembly GCF_963921795.1. Taxonomy (NCBI): domain Eukaryota; kingdom Metazoa; phylum Chordata; class Actinopteri; order Myctophiformes; family Myctophidae; genus Nannobrachium; species Nannobrachium achirus. The sequence goes on along the minus strand of NC_137827.1, from coordinate 29,886,766 downwards.
CAACAAATCAATCCGTTGCTTGAAACTCAATTACAACCTTCCACAAAATTGGTTACTGGTCTGGTGGAGAAGAGCTGCAACAGCTTGGCTTGTGATGTCAAACATGATAAATGCAGTCATCCTCTCGAATGAATAGCCTGTGAAGATGTTGTGGAGTTCAATATCGACAGAGGATGAGATGAGCATTATTTATTTTGTTTCAAAACCTGAATTTAAACCGCATACACACAGACAAGCACCATTACATTCTATAGAAGTAAAAATGTTTTATATTGTTCACTCTCTAACTAGTCTGTAACTAACGAGGTGAATTTAAACTTGAAATGAAAGGTGATAATCACTCAATAATCAAACTAGGTGTAAGAAACAAGCCACAGACTTCAGAAATAAATGTAATCAAAAGAACACAACTTCATCAGCAAGGTGCAACAATCAAATTAACATTCATTACCAGCTGATGTTTGGAGAACAGTGCATCAATTAACAAGTTCCAGTTCCCTCCTCATTTTGCAGTATCTTATCACCAGTAATACTCAATTTCACAGCACTAAAATAAGCAGGTGTTACTGAGTAGCATGCCAGCATACCTGTTATTCCAGAGAATAATTAGTCGTGCGATAATTAGCTGAGATTCTATGTTAAATGGAGCTAAAAGTTCAAAAAAGTCAATAAAAAATAAATGAATAAATAAAAATCTATCTGCTTAATGCAGAGAGATGAGTGGTATTGAGGAGGTCAGGTCTTTAGAGACCCTTGTAAGGTTGCCAGTGTTTGAGCTGCTGGACAGTCACTCCTGATCAATGCAAGCAGCTGTGGGTGACATGTTGTTAATTGGCAGCCAAGCCGGGACCCCGGGGTCTGAATGGACGTGGACCTCCAGGGAGGATCAAGGAGGCCCGAATCAATTGATACACGGCTGGAAACAAGGTCCTTAGCTGATTAGCAAAGGCACATCCACGGGTATCGTGTTTCACAGGCAGATTACCAGGGTTAAAGTGTGGACCAGAGGTATTACTGATGGCTTAGCACCTCCTAACCCAAACTCCCGGAGCCCCCCTTCTCCCTCACTTATAGCATGTCACAACTAAAAGCTGTGTCAATGTAGGAATGTTATGGACAATGTTGTAGTATTTAAAAAATCCCTATCTGAAATATATTACATAGCCTTTTAAAGGATATCTGCACAAAAAGAAAGAGGTAAAACAGGAGGGGAAAGAAAGATGCTAGCTACACAACTGTTTAGCTGGAGGGGCGACATGGTCACGGCCATTTCCATAATCAGATGGGTTTCCCATGATTCCCAGCTCCTGGGTTCACTTGTCAACTTTGATGAATCTTCGGCTTCTGCTTCTGCTGCTCCAAATTACCAGGACAGCGCAGGGGACAGGAGAGACAGAGGAGGGAGGACGAGGGGGCAGAAGGGAAAGAAAAGGAGAGGAGAGGAGAGGAGGCGGGCGAGGAGGTGGCAGGGGCCTCCCTGCATTCAAATGGTCGGATCAATCACTGTATCATTTACCTGCGAGGGAAATGTGCCTGAGAGCCTGCCATACATCTACGTCTGCCTAGCATAAAAGCCAGATCCCTGCATGTCAACAACAAATTGTCATTGGCATTCCATTTATGAGCCATCAAGTGCCATCATATCTCCTCCAACACAGGACGGCTCCATCAGGTTGGACAGGCGGCCGGGATCTCTTAACACGCGGCTCTCGTATGAAAAGAGCCGCCCTCTCCATTTTGAATTCAAAGGGAAGGGCTACCGTTTGTTGATTTGAATATCAAAAGGGGACTACCACCAACCACCCCCCCCTTCTCCCTTGACTGTTAAAGGCAGTATCCCCAAAGCTTCTACCAAGCAGGTGTGTGATGATCAATTATTAAGGATCCAGCTCTGGTTACTCTTAGTGGGAGGTGGGATAGGGACAGGAGGGTTGGTTGCGGAGGGGGCACATCTTTCTGTGGTGCGTTGGCAAGGTGGGGGAGCAGAGACATGGTAGAGAGGAGAGCGAATACTATTTACATAAAATTAACAGTTCAAAAGAGTGAGTTCACACACCAATCAAACTTGTTAATTGACTGTCAATGCTATGTCCCAGAATATACAACACAACTACATTATTCATCTTAGGCCCTGACAGGGAAGACAGTACAATTTGCATGGGTGTTCTGAACGTGATCAACAACCACAATGCCACATGCATTTTTAATGGGGCAGAGATGGGGACCTTTAATATTCATAAGGGTCAAACAATTGCATATGACATTAAACTTTCTATAACAAGCTAAGTATTTTTCAAATGCTAGGCCTTAGCGTTCTAAATGGCCCACAGAGACAAGAAAGGGCCAAAATGTATTACAGTTTTCATTGTGAATCAATGCTAAGACAAGTTGATGATAAGTGACATGTTTATTTATCTTCCATACCCTTTTTGTAATATATCTGCTAATACGAAAACATTATTCTATCAACTTTCTATCACAGTTGCCGGGGACAGATAGCCAAGATGTGTTTATGTTCATTCTCGTTAATAACATTTTTGGATTCCTGTTATAGCGTAGGTGACATTATGCTTAAAATATTATTGGGTATACATTATTCTGTGAGGCAAGTGTATAAAGTTCAAAGTCAATTGCTCTGACAAAGCACAAATGCATCATTTATTATAATAAAGAGTACAGTATGAGTTCCAAAACCTACAGTACCAATTGACTTTGACACAATCTTCATCTATGACCTTATTTTCCCCAACAATCCCTCTAAGCCAAACAAATTTTCAATGAGCTCAGTGACTGAGGCAAACGCAGCACGTGCCTCCCTGCTTAGCATTAATTAAAGCTGTGTTTTGGCTTCATGCTTTATCGACCTTTATTTCATGGCTTAAACACCATCATTTTTCATAAACCCAATGACGTGTCAAAAGGTCAAACAGCCCCAACGACTCTCTCTCCCTCTCACTCACTCTCTCTCTCTCTCTCTCCCCAGCTTCAGACGGTATCATATATGTAAATGCACTCAGGAAGCGACTGGCTGTGTCCACTTTCAAGCCTTAGCGGTGTCTTGTAACCGCCAGGAGTGTCTGAGGCGTTTCTAATTGCTGTTTTTGTCAAAGAGCTGAAAGGCATGGCCAGACAGAGCCGGGACTATATTCACAGTGGTGCTTTTTCAGCCTTACGGGCCCCCATCTCGCTGAGGACATCTCTGAGTGTCATTAACGGAGCTGAGGAATGGTATGGATGAACCGCGGTGGCCTGGGTAAAATGACCTGGTATTGACGAACAGTCAGGTTTTCTGCCTGGTTCCAAGGACAGAGAGAGGTGGAAAAGCGCTCCACCACTACTATCAGATATGCTAATGGTCACATTTCCCCCCATTGAGACCTCATGCATAATTTAAACAGGAAAATGATAATACAAAATGTGTAAAACGGACAAGATTAATACGGTCTAACTTTTCCCTAATGCAAGGACACATGTAACCAAGCTAAGGGGGTAAACAGTGGGTGAGTGGAAGAAACGTAATTCGATTAAAATTTGTAATATGTCCTTTCATTGAAATGCCACTAAATCCATTTAGCATTGTTGTTGTGATTCCATGGCTAAAAGAGGAAAATGTAATACTGTAAATTGAAGATAGAGGGGGTTGTGGGATAAGTACTGTTCCTCTTCTGAGCGCTTTCCACATCTCAAGTGTACTTTTATATATGAATTATAATTCACCACTCAAATCTTAATACTCTTAATTTGACTTTAGTTTTCATCTCCCGGAACATACTCATTTCAAGCAACACAATTTAAATCGTTATCCTGATTTTGTCCTCTCTTTTCTTAAATGTTTAAAGCTTGGCAAATAGTTAAAATCTGGGGGATCAAGAGTGAAGGTTGAACATTTTTAACAGCTTTTTTTGTGGCGGGGGGGATGCAGAGAGACCGCTTAATCCTTATGCAGTGGATGGCAGTTTGTCAGCTCTGTGTGCCATGATTTCATCTTGAACTGGCTTCCAAGTCTGTGGGGTTCTTTCAGCATTAAGGCATTCAAAGCAGATCACGTCTGGGTGTGGGAAATGATAAGAGATGGGCTCGTGTTGTGCTATGCCCTTAGGAAATCCTGCCTTTTCTGACACCTAATTTCGAGAAATACAAACCATTCAACAAGAATCACAACCTAACCCTCTAGTCTAGCGTCTCTCCTCGTGTCACTCTGCGGTTCATGGTAAGGAAAAACTAAATATATACACGTGTGTGTGTGTGTGTGTGTGTGTGTGTGTGTGTGTGTGTGTGTGTGTGTGTGTGTGTGTAGATATATATTTATGTTTTTTGTTATTTTTGTCATCCCCATGGTTTCTTTTTTCATAATTTCTTTCTCTGTTTTTGCTCCAGTTTGTGCCTAAACCTTGTATGCTGAAATGTCACACAGAACCAGTGCTTAAACGGTGACATAAATAGCCAAATGAAGCGTGCAACAGAAACAAGTGTGGGGGACTTCAGAATGCCTTTGTCCAGGTCTAAAATGGCATAAAGAATAAATAAACAAATAAAAGAAAAAATAACAATCGACATAATGGTTCATACAGGGTTATGACGGTGACAAAATTAGAAGAAAACACAAAAGTAGCCTACAAAATTAAGATGTGGAGGCAACGTGTGGTCAGTTTAACTGGGGATTTGGGGGACACTGCCCCCTCCCCGACGCTTGTGTACTGTAGTGTACTTTCCATTCTGCCTGGCTGTCTGCCCTCGACATGCCCGCTCCAGAGACAGCGAGCCGTGGAGAAGAGTAACACTGTCATGTCTGCTCTGGTCAGCTTTATGCTGATTACCGGTCTGGAGCTGAAGCGCCGTGCTATTACCAAGGTCAGGGGAGCCTGACTGTGGGATGCTCAGAGACATACATTCAAACGCCAACATCCATTCAGTTATACACATAAAACACGCCACTATCAATCTCAATTAAATACTTAACTGCGTTTTGATAGGTATGTTTTCAAATTAAAATGTCTATAGTAAGTTTGTTTATAATATCATTGCTGTCATGTGGGAACCTCATATGTCCAAAACTGTTACTTTCCAGAATTCAAGTTAAAAAAACAGCAAATCTACATGCTCAAAAAGGGGGTGCGAATCGGTGCTTGTAGATCGGCTATTTTTTTAGACTTTTGTGTGACACTGTAGGCCCTAGTACGCCGAAGTATAGGGTATTAATTTACGAAAAAACACAAGAAGATGAAATGTGGAGATAAGAGGTTTCTGCCCCACAGCAACCTTGTACCATTTTGCTCATTTATAAATGAATTATTAAATAAATAGAAATACATGTATGATAATGACATTCAAAACCGTCAAAGATGTAAGAATGCCACAGCAGAGTCCCAGACAGAGACCCAGTCTGTGGATGGCGGAGTGATGGAGGGGGCATGTTTTTTTTTTCTTCATTGTGTTAAGGCAAAATGCCCTGCTGCTTTCAACTGTCCCGACCTCACATTCCTTGACAAATTGGTTATGAGGCTTTTACGACTGATGCACATATCGCAAAAATCATTTCTGCCAAGCTTCCTCTGTGACCTGCCCGTGGGACATGACAAGCCCCTCCATGCATCGCTCTATCAAGCCAGATCTTTCTAGGACAATGCAAATTATGACAAATTCCATCATCCTGCATTATGCGCTTTCCCTGCTAATCTCCCTAATTCGAGAGAATCGGGGAGGGTCTCGCCGTTTCAGCTGAGGGGCATGTTGTCTGATTGAATGATGCTGAAACTGCAACCCTCATCCCCCATTCTTTCTTCCTTTACAGCTGTGACCAGACCAGACCACCTCGTCTCTTCTGTCTATTCATATTCTACCCTTTTATTCCCTCCATGGTGGCCAATGAAACCGTTTTTTACCTTTGTACGTGTCTTAACCACAGCTGCTTGTATACAGTATAGCCTCCAAGTACTGGTACAATACTGTACTGGACATAAAACATTTATGTCAAAAGTGTCACAGTAAGTTGTAGCTGCATCAAAATGCAAACACCACACACACACACACACACACACACACACACACACACACACACACACACACACACACACACACACACACACACACACACACACACACACACACACAAACATTGAGGGATGTCCACACTGTCTGAGCCATGTCAGGTTATCACTTGCTATAGCAGCTGGACTGGAGAGTATAGTCCTTCTGTATCCTTATCAACAGCCATCAGTTAACACACGCACGCACGCACGCACGCACGCACGCACGCACGCACACACACACACACACACACACACACACACACACACACACACACACACACACACACACACACACACACACACACACACACACACACACACACACACACACACACACACACACACACACACACACACACACACACACACACACACACACACAGAAGATGGTAATGCAGTACTGCCCACAACACAACACAAGCTTTTTCTCGCAGCTTTACAAAGAAAGAAAGGAGAAAAAAAACCAAATAATAAACCAAAAGAGAGAAATAAAGACAGACAGACACACAGAGTGAGAGAGAGAGAGAGAGAGAGAGAGAGAGAGAGAGAGAGAGAGAGAGAGAGAGAGAGAGAGAGAGAGAGAGAGAGAGAGAGGGAGGGAGGGAGGGAGGGAGGGAGGGAGGGAGGGAGAGAGAGAGTTGAGTGAAAAGAGGTGTACTTCCTTGTCCTCTCAATAGATGGCAGTGTGACTGCATGTAAAAGCCATTAGACAATGTGCTGAGTTCCATACCAGTCCAGCTAGAAAGCCTTGCAGTCTCCTTGGATATCTTTCATTTCAGGAATACGATAGGAAATGGAGATTACAAACTGCTGTGGGATTTCACTCCTGTTATACACTTATCTTAAATTGTAAATAAGAAACAAATCTGACGAAACATGTTGATAAAATGGTCAACATTTTCATTCAACCCAAAAAGGAAAAATAAAATGTATCGAACATGAAATAAATACATAACATCATCATTTGAGCATTATAAAAGAAAAAGTTCATCTACGTGTGTAGATGAATGAATATTGAATATTAACATTGCTCTTCGTGCATCAAATTCTGTTCAATAAATAAACACTGTTAGCTCTACCTAAATATCTAGAAATTGAATGATCCTGATGTCCCCTTACATAACAAATCCATAATATTAATAATAAATCTATATATAAAAAAAAGTGTCCATAGAGAAAACAGGACATTGTCTATAATTCAACACCAGAATTTGTACCACAGTAAAGTGTGCTTAGAATGACAATGGCATTTGAAAAATGAATGAGCCAAGCTAAAAGTTAGCACTCGGTAGAAACACTCCATGTGAAATTCATGACAAAGTGAGTGGCCAAAAGTAAATGGGACATAAATGCTAACTCCTCTCTGAGCCATCGGTTTTACAGCGCCTTGGAAAAAAGAGAAAATAACATCTCCTTAATAAATGAAGACAAAGCGGCAATGCTAGTCCACCGTTGCATGAGGACGTAATAATCATTTCTCACCAGAGGCTCTCGCTGCCATGTTTAATATGTGGGAATCACAGAACTACTGTATATAGCAGCATAATAATCACAGAAATAACCCCAAAAAAAGCTAATTCCAGCCACACTACTGTAATGTAAGTGGCTCGATGCCAGTCTCAGTCAACCACTGGCAACTGGTGACATGTGTTTATTAATAAATCCCAATTTGTTATCACAGCACTCTGTTTTTTTGCATTTTTACACTGCACAAAACAATAGTCTATTCATGATATAGACTTTATAAAAACATACCTAATCACCATTTTATACTTCAGCTATTCAAAAATAGCCAAGCTTTTAGATCCGCTATTTTCAAAGAATTTTGAAAATGACATATACCATAATAGGGATGCCAGGGTGAGAGTGGTTAAGAAAATGAATCTGGTATCACGGTGCTTTGTGTACATCAACATCTTAATTTATTACAATCTGAGCCCAAAAAATGTTTTCTTTTCCCAGTGTTTTCCTCTCACTGTTTGGGGGTGGCACTGAAACCTTCCCAAGGCAGGCAGCTACTTTTCTCCCCCAACGCTGTGCCACGAGTGTCACTACTGTATGTGGGAGCACTGGGCATTCACTCTCTGTATTGTTTGTCTCTATCTATTTTTGCCACCCGTCAGTGTATTTCACGAGAAGCACTTGTGTGTGTGTGTGTGTGTGTGTGTGTGTGTGTGTGTGTGTGTGTGTGTGTGTGTGTGTGTGTGTGTGTGTGTGTGTGTGCGTGTGTGTGCATGCGCGCGTGTGCGTGCGTTGTGTGAAGGCCCTGTCAGCTTTGCCCTCTCGTCACTGCGGGGGTAGAAACACACTCAGGCAGCTCTGAATATAGTGGCTAGTTACCATAGTAATGGGATGGTCATTCGTCTCTCCTCTTTCAGACAGTGATGGAAGTGGACAGGACACGCCGCTATGCTTTTCATCTATGCATTTGTTATTTTATGGCACAAATAAAAAAAAGCCATGCCACCCCTCTTTACATATTCAAATAAAGGTGTAGAAAATGGCACGCAAATACTAGGGGTGTGGGTAATAAGTCACACACAGGGCTACAAATAATCGCAGTGTTTTGATTGAGAGTAGTTATGGTTACAGCCGCAATAAGGAGACATGCTGGGCAGATATTTGCAGTACAGTGGAGGAATCTCTACATGCCGTGTTTCAGATGCTGTCTTGATACCTCAGGTCTATTCATCCTAGCCCTCATGTACAGCGACAAAGTGACAAGTAAACAAGCATGAACACACACATGCACGCATGAGTGCTCATAGCAAAGCAAAGCACCCATACAGTATACTATGTTCGTATTCTATATTTGCTTAAAATTGAATGTTCATCTCTTATAATATTTTATATATTTTCTATTAAATTGTTCTCTATATAAATATTATTTGGCACACATTGTTTCCTAAGTAAATAAATAAAAACAAGATGAGTTTTTTTCCCCCCCTTGCCCGTTCGTTTTGCATGGCTAGTAGACAGAAGAGAGTGGACTGTGGTTGGGGAGCCGGTTTGGACCTCTCCACACACACTACTGTATATTCACACACACAACAGAGACCAACATCTCCATTCTCCAGTGGCTGAGCGGGCGGTTAAGGATCACTGCACTGGCACATGTCTACCTCTGGTGTGTGAACAGTAAAAATCTAACTCTGAGAGTATTCAAATGTAACCAAATGAACCAGCTTGTTCACATTTGTACTCCGTCCAAGTTACAAATGGATAAATCAACACTGAAATGTGTGTGTGTGTGTGTGTGTGTGTGTGTGTGTGTGTGTGTGTGTGTGTGTGTGTGTGTGTGTGTGTGTGTGTGTGTGTGTGTGTGCGTGTGTCTGCGGGTGCGTGTGACCGTGCGTGTGTGCGTGCGTGCTTGCGCACATGCACCTTCTGTGCTATATGACTGGCCACTCTATACAATTGCCACTCATGGGTACATTTTTACCCTCTCAGTGTTAAAACTCTGGATTTTACAGCGCACGCCACCTGTATTTGTGCGGGGTTTGTCCCTCCTTCCCTCGGCTTGTTGACACGGGCCGAGGTGGTCAGGCACCCATAATACACGAAGAGCTGTTCAGAGGCAATTAGGATCAGTTGTCAGGGGCGGACGGTAGCCCATTAATGGAGGGAAGGGGTGGGGGGGGGGGTTTGGTCGTGGCAGGGGGCTGCGGCAGAGCCGCGGCGACGACACGCGTGTGGCGCCCGGCGAGAACCAATGCGCTCTGACAGATCCGGACCTTCCTGCATCCTCGCCCCGGTACAAGCCTGTACCAGCATGTGCCCAAGTGGTGTGTGTGTGTGGATACACAGGGTCCATTTGGTTCCCTTTTACTCTTTAGAGCAGTGGTTCTTAACCGTTTCAGGCCGCGACCCCCAAAATAATCATATTTTAACTGGGGACCCCCCCAACCCCAACGAGCACTAAGTTGAGGCATTACATTTTGTATATCACGGCTCCATTGTGAAAATAGCAGATCTACATGCTCACAACGAGCATGTAGATCGGCTATTTTCACAATTTCTGCCTCTAATATTTGACAATTTGGCCAATGTTTAATTTGTCATTTCAGAGGTATTAAAAAGTTCTTCTATTGTCACTTTAGAAATATGCAGATACCCTCTATATACACTTAAACTGTATGTTGTTTTGTTTACTGCTGAGTGAGAAAACAATGTTGCACATTAAGCTAATCATCTGGGGACCCTCCAAAATAATTTGGCGACCCCTCTGGGGGTCCCGACCCACAGGTTGAGAACCGCTGCTTTAGAGTTAAACTAACACTAAGGATTTTACTGTGTATAAGAGGGTACAGGATAGGGGTGTAGGGGACGGGAGGGGACGAGGGGGGGGCGGGCACTGAGCAAATAATTACCCCCAATGCACCCCTGCTGCTGTCTACCACCTCCCATCTAACTGAACCCCTGCATCACATCCGAGGTGGCCTGCATGTCTGCACTCACAGTCTCTCACATCGACAAGCACAAGCACACAGACACGGCTTCCCATCCCCCACGCTGCGTTCCACCACTGCCCCAGACCCAGGCCACGGCGGCGACCATGTGTCATCGCAGATATACGTCTAAAGAACATGCTGGAGCCGTTTGGAGGCGGGAGGGAGGGAGGGTGTTGTCGCCGAATTGCCACTGTGTGTTGGTGTGCACTGTGTGCACGCATGCATGCATGCAAGTGTGCATACATGCAAGTGTGCATACATGCAAGTGTGCGAGCGTGAGTGTGCACGAAGAGGACACACATGTATGTCACCCTATCAGCCGAGATTTGTAGTCCGTTAACTATGTGTAGTTGCTACATCGATATGAGCATAATGCGTTTGTGCTCCCTATGTTTGACTTGGAACGTGTGTGTGTGTGTGTGTGTGTGTGTGTGTGTGTGTGTGTGTGTGTGTGTGTGTGTGTGTGTGTGTGTGTGTGTGTGTGTGGCGTGTGTGTGTGTGTGTGTCACTGAATCTGATTTGAATGTGTTGTACTTGTCCTGTCAATCATATCTGAGACGAACAGGGAGTCATCTGTTACTGAGATTTAATGACGGAGTCTGGATATCCTGTCATACAAGCAGTCACACGGTGCACAGGTGCATCGCGCTCTCTCTCTCTCTCTCTCCGTGTGTGTGTGTGTGTGTGTGTGTGTGTGTGTGTGTGTGTGTGTGTGTGTGTGCGTGCGTGCGTGCGTGCGTGCGTGCGTGCGTGCGTGCGTGCGTGCGTGCGTGTGTGTGGACTTAGCCTCGGGGCATAAAGCCCCGACACACCACTCAGGTACGGTCTTACAGGGTTTGATCAGTGACTAGTGTGTCTGTCCAGTTCAAGGGAAGACAGTTGACCTGGGTGTTTGGGAAGGATGAGTAACGCTGGCTGAGACAGCCTCACACACACACACACACACACACACACACACACACACACACACACACACACACACACAATGTACCGAGGCAGAGCCCAAATCGGCCTCACTGGGGAGAGGTTCTGACTTGAAACCCGACTTGTCAGTCAAAAGCTCTTTGACCCCCCCCCCCCCCCCTGTAAATGCTCTCAAAATGTTCTACTCATCTGCTATATGACTCAGCTATTCAGCAGAGGAAACAAACCCTCTGTTTTCCATGTACCCTGCGCAAAGCGAGCAGAGCGTTAAAATACTGAATCAGTAACTACGGATGAGAACAGCAACACACAGTAGTTTGGAGTACAGACTTCAATCTCTTGACCGAGCAGAGCCGCTCAGGCTTCAAGACCAGTGTTGTTTTTGACAGTAATTTTTTATTTCGTTTTAGTCATAGTCTTTTGAATAAAATGTCTTCTAGTTTTAGTCATAATTTAGTCACTTGAAAAGTTTTAGTCTAATTTTAGTCGACTAAATCTACAGTTGATTTAGTCAACTGAAATGTATTTTGGCAGGCCTTGATGGCATCGTAATGACTGATTTTACACTTGGTTGCGTGCTGAAAATAGCCGATCTACAAGCTCACAACGCGTCGCAGCGTGACGCGTTGTGAGCTTGTAGATCTGCTATTTTTCAGCACGCAACACCTGGGAGCAACCAAACTTCTCCACTAGTCCCTCCCTAACGTTTTAATCCAGTTTTTATTTTGTTGACGAAATTGTCAATATATTTAGTCTTATTTTTAGTCATCACAGCTTAGTTTTTATTTTGTTTTTATTTAGTTTTCGTCAGTGAAAAAAACGCAGTCGACAAAAAAATGTCGTCATAGTTTTAGTCGACGAAATCAACACTGTTCAAGACCTCATTTTTCATTGAGTCAATTACTCAGCAGCTGTACTCCCCCATCCACCCCCAACCCCCCTGCCTGGTTGGAAGTGATCATTTGTTCTTTTATTAGAGCTGATAACATCCCATGCATTGTCTAGCGTGCACATGGTGGAGAGACGCCCCTCACTGTTCTAGCCTCCAGCATTTTCGTATTATTGGCGCATTATTTCACGCATGCCCTCCTCTTTTATCAAGCGCTTTTGAAGTAATGTTAATAGACTAGAAAATTGAGACATTTATGAAGTATGGGCTGTGTTTATGAAAAAATCCATAAAGTGTGACAGGGCTGAGGTGAGATAAAAGCGAGGTTTTAATAGATTATGGCGAACTGGGGGAGAGGCGTCAGAGGCTGACAGGCACCTCCTCTGAGATCCCTCATTTTTTTTACGGGATTAATTTTGTTGTATTAGAAATGAAGCTAAGCGTCCTAATTAATCTGTGCGTGTGGTGTGAGTACCTCCCCTACTACAGTACACACAGACAGGCAAACACACACACAGACACACACGTGCGCTTGCACATAATACACACACGCACCCTGCTTTTTAGCTAATTACCCTTCTGTGTTAATTGAGGTAGATGTGATCTCCTGGGGTTGTGAACTGAGTCAGAGTAAGTTTTGGGAGGTGGAGCAAGCGAGGGTTGGTAGTGGGGTATGGAGGGTTGGCTGAAAATGTGCATGTAAGCTCTTTTATGGCTGTGAAACATTCTGGGGGAGAATAACAAACCATAAAACAAAAGCACTTAGCTTAATTTCTGCTATTCATCACAGAAAATGTTGCTTTCTCATTCAGTACAGTGACTCATATTTAGCTGTCACCATCCTCACTATTCAACATTGAGAGCTCTGCTGGCTTCCCTTCTTCTCTTTAAAAATGTCATGGTGTGTTGATTGTTTTCTTATTTTGAAAAATAAGTGTAATCAATAAAGAAAAGTTTACGTGTATAAGGATATCTAGTGCAGAAAACAAAACAAGGATCAATATCGTCACTGTCGGGGAGAAACCTTGTATCTCCAAGTTTCACATTTGTACGTTTTTTTGCAAATAAAGCCCTGCTTCATCATACAAGGCCGTCGCACAAAAGTGATGATACATACAAAACCAACGGTTTTGGACATACAAGGTTTCCAGCCGACAAAAACGATATGTTGATACGACTAGCTGAGAAAACTTCTCTTCATATTATCTTTAAGACAATCCTGTGTCCTCTCTCTGGCCTTACATTCAGCTACTTTATAACCATGAACCCATCAAGGAGGTCAGACAAAGCTTGGCTCATTGTTTCAAGGCGTTTATCCTCCCCGTTAAAGAAGATTATTCAAATTCTTCCGCTCATAGCCGTCCACTCCTCCCTTTGATGCTAATAGGCGTCACCGGATCCACTTTTCCTGCTGATGCTTCCCAGTCCACTTTGACAATTTTCAAAATCCAATGCAAATCCTACCGCGGGGCCCGAGCAATACGGGGGTTCCGCAATATTGACTGTCACTCACAATTAAGGGAGGGAGACAAGGGGTTAGCGTTCGACGGCAACCTGAGGCCTGCTCCGCCGGCTCCCCAAACGCACCCCTCAGAATCTGATCAGTGAGTATAATTTCCCCGGCAAATATCCCAGGGGTGAGCCACTTACCTTAACAGGAAAGAAGAGATGTTTAACAACCATCCAACTGATAGTGTTTCTATTCAGACACAGGTTTTCGGCTATTGTGTTTGGCTCTGTGAAAGCAGATCCAAAGGGACTGTAATGGAACAGGCAGCATTAAATCAAGAAGGTGTGGAGGAAGAAATATCCAGCAATTTGGGATTCATGCTGTTAACTATGACTTTGGTAAATGATGGGTCAATTTCCTTCATCTGGCAGCTCACGTGCTTAATTGTCTGTTATGAGTACAAATGGATTCATGTGTGAAAATGTGGACTGTCACTAGATACAAAAAGGCCTATACTCATCTTTCCTGCTATTATGTTAATGCACCAGAGTGGGTTTAAAAGCTATTCAACAAAGACAAAATGTAGAGGTAGTGGTATATATATTTCTTTAGATCATGCCACAACTTGATAGAATTTGTTTTGCTAGATGTCAGAGTATGTTTTTTCTCATCAAGTAAAAGGATTTGGCAAAACAGTGGCATTCCTGATAGCCTAATTAAATTATGCAAATTGAGACAAAATGCAAGATGGCAACTTTTGCTTTAGAACACTGAAAAACAGCAAAACAGCAAAAATGACAATCTTGCTTCCCGATTCCTTACCACAATAAAAATGGTTTCGCAGGACTACTCGAGCGTTGCACTATACGATATTCGTTCTAACAAACCATAAATGAAATCACCATATTTTCTTTCTTTATAGCCAATGCTTAACTAATACCATACCATACATGCACCCTGAGCTCACGTCTCACCTTCCCCCCCAACAACGTGACATCATAAAGGTTAAGTCAGTCTTTGAATCAATTCAAATCTGAATCTGTCAGCTCGCCAGGCCATGTGGTCAGTCAATAAGTCTGCCATTTCAGGGGAGCTGAGGCAAATAGATGCAACAAGGTGCTCAGACAGATGAATGGATGGATGTGACTTGAAGGTCCGACGTCCATCACATGCCAATCCCTCCACGGACTACTCCTCAAATCCTGCAGTGCCCAGAAGTGCAGAGTCCTGTCAGTAGCCATGTGCTGCCTCCAGGGGTGTCGCACCACATTCTGGGCCCTGGGTGGTGCAAGGATTCACTGCGGTCCGATTTAAGAATCCCCAGGCCCTGGCGCTTCTCCAAATCAACGGCCCCCCGCCACCGCCCCCTGCCCGACCCAACCGACTAACCGACCGAAGGATGTGAAGGACCCCCAAAATGATGTGTATTTAGCCACGGACCCACATCTCAAAATATTTGGTTCCAGGGACCCCCCCCCCCCCCAGAAGCAAAATTTGAGTTACAAATGTTCACTTAAAAATACATCTATTCGCACACATTTTCACAACTTTTAAAAAATAGCAGATCTACAAGCTTGCAGCGTGGCACTCGGTGCTGTGCTGTGAGCTTGCATATCTGCTATTTTTCAATAGCTAAAATATACAATAATTAAGGCCCCAGTAACTAAGTCCCACTTTCCCCCCCAAGCTGTGACGCCCCTGCCTGCGGTGCCCAGAAGTGCGGAGTCCTGTCAGTAGCCATGTGCTGCTCCTCAAACCGCTGGACGCTTGTCACAAGAGAGAAGCCCTGTTCACAGCCGAGGTGGACATCCATCAGTCCACACAGGCTTAATTAACTTCCAGCACAGATGAACATGAATATGGTTTATCTTGGCCAACAGCCAAAAACCACTGAGGGACTAGGTATCTGTATGATAGGTAACGATAAGCAAGATAATAAACAATTATCCTTAATCACCCCATGCAGGCCGTGCTATTTCCTATTCATTTCGGCCATTAAGTCATGTTTCACCATCCCCTTTAAAAGGCTCTTTACAAAAATACCTCTGCTGCGCAAAGACCAACACTGTTCTCCGGGAAATAATTAAGATTGCAAATTCATCATTTGAGATGTTCAACCCCCACTAATCCCTCGGTTTAGTGGGATCCTACTTTTAATTAGTAATTATTTCCAGGGGGAGGAAGGAGGCGGGTGAAAGGCTGCAGGTTATTTGGTCCCAGACTGAGGCTCCTCTTTATGCGGCTGCCAGAAACCTGCCTCCGCGGCGTCACACGGCAATAGTCGCCAAGGAAGGGATTGTCATTAAGATGGGAGTCGTGGGTGCGGGGGAACATGCTCATCTGCATGCTCGCAGTGAGGGGCTAATTGTATCAATATGTAAAAATCTCTGTCTCTACTGAGTTGTTAATACATTTTTGATCTAATCAAGTCATTGTAGCATGGAGGAGGAGACTCACTGGGAGGCGACGCGCGGCTCTGAGCAAAACAAACTCCTCTCATCCTTTTTACAAAGTGTTTGAATATGAATGACCAATAAAAAACGATGATGGCGATGAGATAGCTTTCCCATTGAGTCCATTGACCATATTCA
The DNA here is from genome assembly GCF_963921795.1 of Nannobrachium achirus. Classification (NCBI taxonomy): domain Eukaryota; kingdom Metazoa; phylum Chordata; class Actinopteri; order Myctophiformes; family Myctophidae; genus Nannobrachium; species Nannobrachium achirus. The sequence continues at coordinate 29,870,432 of NC_137827.1, read as the reverse complement.
CACGGTGACCGTTTTTGCTCTCTGACATCATACACAGGAGGGGGAGGTTGGATCCCACCGCATTACGGTCATGTGAATCAGGGACGTGCTGGCCATTGAGAAAAGCGGGACAACTCCCGCACGGCCGGTTCATTCCCGGCCGGGAAAGTGTTTTGGACATACAAGGTTTCCACCCGACAACAACAAAATATAACTCATGTAATTGGCCCACTGGCTTGTCACTTGTCATGATCTGAAATGGCAAATCTTTGAGTAGCAGCAGCGCTATAGAGAGAGATCTCTCTATAGCGCACAACAAGGGCCTCTCCAACTCTTTTTCCCGGGCTGAATCAGGGGCCCAGCATGTCCCTGATGTGAATATGTTCAATGCCTACACTGCCCTACAAAGGCAGAGTGCAGTAACTACGTTTTGGGACACAACAACTTATTTGTGTCGCCCAAAGGTCAAATTAGCCTTCATGATATTGGGGGATGAACAATTACCTCAAGAACAGATGTACAATCAGTGTAATATCACTTTTATATCTTTATCTCATTTGGCTGATAAGCTGTAACACTTTTAAACCCATTTTTTGGTGAAATTCGAAAACGTAGTTACTGCACTCTGCCTTTGTAGGGCAGTAAACTCCGCCTCCTCCTTCAACTCAGTGACACTCCATTGAGGAAGCCATACATCTCAGCTATGTCAAAGGCATGCCTAATCTACATGCACGTTTGCAGGAATCACAACTGCCCAGGATCCTCCAATCCTCGATGACACACTGGTGAGAAATGCCTTCAAGCTCTAAATGAATGGTTGATCCACACATGTTCTCACTCATAGCAGGATTTGGCTGGGGGATCAAGGACAGTGTGGAGGAGATGGACACTGGCCTTGTTGACAGTACCTTGACAAGTGTAATCCCATATAATACACACTGCGTAAACAGCACGCCAAGCCAACCGTGCAACCACGGCCCACACTTCCTCCGCGCTCCCTTTGAATGCCACATTCCTTCTAGGTTTGAAACAATATGAAAGGAGTTTTGAAATGTTCATACTTTACAAACACGTGGAAACGCAGATACACGGTTGCCCACTACGAGGGAGGTACACGTTGGCATGTATACACTACAGTACTAATGTAAGTACAAACCATCGCACAGACCATAAATCTTTACACACCTGCGGTAACACACACACACACACACACGCGCACACACACACACACACACACACACACACACACACGCACAAACAAACACGGGCACAGATGCATACACCATACATCATTAAAAATAGGGAAAAGGGGGCGAACGGGTGGCGCAGGGGTAAAGTAGATGCCCACCGCCGTGGAGGCTAGGGTTTGATTCCTCCAATGTGCATTCGGCTTGGCCCGGTGCTACAACGACTACAATTGGCTGTGTTTGGGAAGCCAGGGGAGGGGAGAACGTATCCTGTTGCTGCACTAGTCTAGAGACTCCTGCAGGTTGGTTGAAGTACCTGTTCAGCAGGGAGCAGAATTGGGAAGGATAGCATGTTTCTCCCTCTGCGCGTGTTTCGCCCTCCCGGTGAAACTCCTCACCGTGCAAAGTGCAAAGAAGAAGCTGCATGCGTATGTTGTCTACGGGCCTCTTAAGTCTGACCTCATTTTGTAGGCGGAGGAGAACTTCTGGTGCCAACGAGGCACCAGCGCGGGTGAATCTTTTTACTATAAGCTAATTTTTCTTCTCTTTCTTGTTGACAGGAAAGTGGTCGTCGTTATTTTTGTCTCGGATCTGTTGAAATAGCGAGGGACACAGCACTGCCCATATTGACAATAAATCTGCTAGGCACCAGCGGGGGGTCTGACTACAAAATGATGTCACGGCTTAAGAAGCCCACACCCTCTGCTGTCCAACAGACCTACTGTAACAGTGTTGGTTGGCAGTGACCGGGACTATAGACATGGGGAAATGGGCATGTAACAACTAAATTGGGAAGAAAATGACTAAATGAAATAATAAAAAGACATGAAGACATGAGGGGGGGACAATTGAATTGAATCAGAGGGACTTCAAAAGCTATGATGTCAGTGAACACAAACTCAGCTAAAGGCATGTCCATCTTAAATATAACATCTTAAATGTATTATGGGAATATCCTGTCTTTTCGCACATCTCTGAAAAAATCATTACGTTCACATTTGGCCATCCGTGGTACCCACAAAGTAGCGTCACATTATTGCGGCCCTTCTTTGCTTTGTTAACAACGACAAAAAACAGACGTGGGAAATAATGTTCTTTGTTCTGGCATGGGTCTCTAAAAAACAAAAAAGGATGTTTTGTGGGAGATGCTCCGTTGTCGGTTGCATTTCATGATGTGAAAGGGGGTGTCAAATGTGGACAGAAAAGGCACACATCTGTCCTGGTCGGCTCTCTTGCTTGCAAGCTGGTGAACATTTGTGAAATGACTAAGCCCAGACCCACGACAGTGAAAATGTAACATAATATCTATAACCAAATAATGGATCCAAAAGTGGATTTCTTGCATCAACACAGATTATTTGAGGGAGCCCACTGCAAACCGATCAACAGAATTCCCCCCGTTCCGTTTCCTGCCAGGTATCCCCTGAAGCTTTAGGCCAGGGGTTTTCAGTGTTTTCAGGCCAAGGACCCCTTAGTTGAGAGAGAGATGAAGCAGGGACCCCCACAACCTTTTCAGAGATTCTATATAGTTTCATTGTTTGACAGCACTATTCTCAGTATATTTTGGATTCATGTCAATTCCAGATATTTCTTTCTTTTCAAATCTTTTTTATTATTAAGGTACAATGTAACAATGAGGCAGGTACACCCACATATTGATGACACCCCAAGTCCCATTCTCATCACAATCATTGGTACAAAATAGCACACGATTTGAGGCCATCACGGTTCGTACAAATTTAGTATAAAGAAAAGAGACCCTGCCCATAAAGTAAAATAAAAGAAAACATTTTTCCCCCTCCATATGCCCAATTTAGTGTTAAGCCAATTCTCCCATTCCCATGCTCTACGCTATACCCATCCCTGCTAATCCCCATAGTACTCATTGGGAGGGTGAAAACAACAACGGGTCTCCTCCGATACCCGATCCCGTCATGCCACCATCTTCTTTTCACCTGGCATTAAGGAGCATCACCAGGGGGGCATAACGCATGCGGAGGTACACGCTATCCCCCCTAGTTCCACCCCTCTCTGAACAGGCGCCCTGAACACTGTGGGAACCGTAATGCAGAGACAGGGGTCTGTACTCCCTCCCCAATCGACTTCCTCCCCACGAACACAGCCAATTGTGTTCGTTGGAGCGCCTGGCCAAGCCGAATGCACCATGAAGGTAGTGCTCCATGGTGGTGGACAGGAAGTTTAACCTGCCCACCCAGACGCCCCAATACTGGACTGCCACCGGGTCCTAAAAGGCAGCTCCCAGACATCAGAAGTTAGAAAAACATGATAAGTTATATAATCCCATAAAGAAAAAGCACTGTGTGGCGACATATTTATCTAAAAGGTAAAACAAAAAAAACTAATGCCCATGAGTCAGTTGTAAAATAAAGTAGGGTCTCAATTCCAGATATTTAACCACTTGAACCGTCAAAACTTAATTAACTTGACCTTTCACTCGGTACTTAGTCTGCCCTTTTTCCCCTCTACACCAAACATCTTTGCCAAAAATAGCCGATCTACAAGCTCACAACGCCTCGCGCTGCGAGGCGTTGTGAGCTTGTAGATCTGCTAGTTTTGGCTAAAGTTCTCTGAATATATTATGGACTCTAGGGTTCAAGTGATTGATATAAAAAAAGAGAAAAAAGGTTTCTATCACACAAAGATAGGACCCCCCAGGGGTCCCGGACCACCTGTTGAAGACCCCTGCTTTAGACCTTACCCTGAGGGCTTGGCTGTAGGGCCCTATGTTGGCTGGGGCCCAGTGGGACATGCTCTGGACGTGTAGGGCCTCTCTCTGGTGGAAGGAGCCATCCTCCAGGGGCTCCTGGGCCCAGTCATGGAGAAGACAGTCCAACTGCAGTAGCTGACCAGCAGGCAGAGAAGCCTGGACACACACCCTGGGGGGAAACCACACTACAATAAATGGATGGATGGATGGATGGATGGATGGGGGGAGAGATGGCACTGTTGAGAATGTTAAGCAGGGAAAGCAGAGAAAAATTAATGAAATGTCTTTTAAACCCTATTCCACAAGGAATAAAAAAAAAAAAGAAAAGAAGAAGAAAAAGTGTTCCTTTACCTGGCTGGAGGGTTGATGCCAAAGTGTTTCTTGTAAACGTTGTTGAGGGGACAAAATCCTCTGTGCTGCTTACATAAAGGTGAACCAGGACAATGTTATGCATCTGCCAGCCTCTGCTGGCCAACTCAGCTGCAAAGGAAACACATATATGAGAACATTATTATTTGTTCAACTCCAAATAACATTACCTAGTTCTTCAACGTTTTCAGGCCAAGGACCCCTTAGTTGAGAGAGAGATGAAGCAGGGACCCCCACAACCTTTTCATAGATTGCATATAGTTTCATCGTTTGACAGCACGATCATCAGTGTATTTTGGATTCATGTCAATTTGTGTTTTCAGATATTTAACCACTTGAACTGTAAATACTTAATAAACTTGACCTTTCACTGTTCTTAGTCTGCTCTTTTTCCCCTCTACACCAAACCTCTTTGACGAAAATAGCCGATCTAGTGTTAATTTAACTATACAAATGTAACCAAACACACCCATAAGGGCCCATTTGCTTACACTTGTACACGATCAATTAAATAAACAAAGGATTTTACTGTGCAGTGTTATTTGTTTGTTGCTGTGTTGGAAGTGTGCGTATTAAATCTTTATAGGTTTTGTCTGGTTTGGCCCCATTAGATTGTGTTTGAAATCTCTCAGTTATGTGAAACTCAAAACTGAAAGAAGAAACACATATTTCATCCTCATCATCAACTATTGGTTTGACGGAAGCAACTAGGAAAATATGGTGCGGGTTGAAAATAAAAAAGGATCTTATGTTTTAACCATAACATATCTAAATGCTATGTACATTTTCTCACCTTGCTAAACCTAACTGTAAGCACTCCATACCATATATAACAGAGCATAATGTTTTGTTTGTTACCTCCCACACCAAATACATATTGAAATATGTTTACCCTGCTGTGATATTATTGTTAAGTTGTAATGGCACTTTGCCACTTCAGTAAAGCATAGTCCATTGGAGCCTGTGTACACATTGCCCTCTTTGGATGAAAATGGCAGACGAGGGCTCAAAGCAACGGCGTACTCCCCACGATCATGTGAAAGAGATTCGAGTTTGTTTTTCCTCTGCTGATGTAGCATCTCAGACTCCTTCGCCCTCATACAAAGAGGGTGTTCATTAAATATTAACTTGTTTAATATTGTCTCTGCCCTGTGAAGGCTGTTCAGCCGAGCACCACGATAAACATTAAATATGCTTTTCATCTTTCGCTTTTTTTCTCCATCAAAACAGAGGAAGGGAGGGAGAGAGGGTGGATGGGGGGTTAGATAATCTATTAAAGCATGTGCTTTAAAAGTCCTGCAGGGTAATGCGCTTCGTGTGTGTGTGTGTGTGTGTGTGTGTGTGTGTGTGTGTGTGTGTGTGTGTGTGTGTGTGTGTGTTTGCGCGCACGCGGGTGTGTGTCAAAGTCAAGGGGACTTGACTTTGGGTTGATTTGTAGTGTGTGTCCTTCGTAACAGTCCTGTCCCAGTGGCGAGTCACTGACTGGCAGGGCTTCGCCTGCTTCAAGAACTAAGCGAATTTGAATAAAGTTTTGTTTTAAGTGTTCAGCCAACACATTGAGAAGAGAGACCAATGCACCTAAATGATAGGACTTTTCCCAATTTTTGGGGCTATTTTTTTATGGGAGAGGGGTGACCCGAGCGAGTAGTGGAGCTACATAAACTACCCCTTCAGATTTTTTCAGTATAAAGAAATCTTCCCCAGAAAAATGTTGCAACAGGACGCATTGCGTTCTTGTAGATCCGCATTTTTTTGTGGGTGAGAGCCCATGGAAATACTTTCTGTCCGTATTTCTGCATGTTCCTTTGAGCTAGAGAGATGTTTATGTGAGTTTTTTTGTTTTTTTTTAGATCAGATGTACCCGTTTATTCTGTATGCCCTTTTTCTCTCTCTCTCTCACCTTGCAGCAGTGTGAAAGCTGTTCTAGTTTGGCCCTCTATCCCAGGGTCTGTGCTCTGGAGCCCATTGATGCCCGAGATCCACTGGTAGCCCCTAGAGCTTCTGGGTGAGCAGGAAGGTGGGACCTCTGAAAGAGACAGGAGACGTTACAAGGGTTTCATTTGGGGAGGAATCCTGACTGTAGGGCATGTAAAAACAAAAAATGTGTACTACTATAGCATGAAGTTGTTGAGCGTTGTATGAGCGATAACTCATGAATAACTATCAAAGGGGAAAAGATCGTCATAAATATGTGTTGGAATGGCAGCTTGTGTCAAACAATCACTCACAATCGCATCTTGTGACACTGACCGCATGACACCAATACAGGGAACACACATTGCATGAGATATTATTTGACACCCACAACACACACACACACACACACACACACACACACACACACACACACACACACACACACACACACACACACACACACACACACACACACACACACACACACACACACACACAGACACACACACACACACACACAAACAAACAAAGAGACACATGCACATGTGTGTGCACACACAAACACACCCGCTTGATCACATGTTTCACAAGGCGCTCATCTCACCGCGGCCCCGCTGACAACTAAGGTCGCAATTTGATGTAAATTCTCGCCGGCCGGTCTTCGGCGTGATCAGCATATTCCAGGTCCTCCGTCATCTTGTCAATGGCATTCTGGCAAGGACAACTATCATGGGGCAAAGCTCTCGCCACCGCATCCTGCAATAAAACAACCACGGGGGAATAGACATCAGGGCCAAACGCACACCAAATAATACACACCCCTCTTGCAAAGGCAAGACAAAACACGGCATAATAGCCTGGCCTTTTTCAATAGGGTTGTGTGCGCGTCAGTCTTCCACGACGAGGGCCCAGACAACATATAACTTCAAGGTGAATGAATATGAAACACGCACACTAACATATTCATGAATGGGGGCAGAGTGGGGGGGTTAGGAGGAGTGACGCTGGTGTTTTTCCGATACTGTAGATCCAATCATACCAACTGTCAGTCATGACATCCTGACTGTGGCTGTCGGAGACGTGTTTTGGGGGGGGTTTTCGCCAGAGTGCCATTTTATTCATCTCCTTATTTATACTTTGCCTTCGACACTCTGCATCTTCTTTAAATAACAAATCATTAGCATTCTCTAAGGCGTACATATTACCTGCCAAATCCTGCTGAGGCGTTGCACGTTAAAATACATATTTCATATTTCTTCAACACTGAGACCACCCCCCCCCCCCCCCAACCACCACCACCACCACCATCATCCTCGCCCCCCACTTCACCCTCTCCCCATCCTGACACCCATCCACCCCCCGCCCCCCCTCCTCTTCTGCTGTCAACTGCATTAGGCCATATGATAATCAAATTAATTATACTCCAGCCCCCCTCTCTCTCTCTCCTGGCCAACAACACACACACACACACACACACACGCACAAAAGAAAAATAGCTTGACTAGCGTTAACGGAGGGCAAATGATGGCGGTCCGTCGTCCCCACCCCCCTGAGCCCGGTGCCGTTTCCTCTAGTGCTGGTGTCACCGCGGATCTGTCACCCTGACGAGAAGAGCTTCAGACTGCTGCACCAGGGCAGGTCCTCCCCTGGTCCCCCCCCGCCTCCTCGCTCTCCACAGCCACCCAGGGGCGTCACAAGGGGAGGGGGAAAAGTGGGACTGAGTTACTATGGCCCAAGGTGGAGGCGGAGGGGCCTTAATTATGTTATGCTTCGGTGCCGCGCTGTGAGCTTGTAGATCTGCTATATTTGAAAAGTCGTGAAAATGTTTGCAAACACTTTGTATATATGCATTTTTTAAGCAAGCATTTGTACCTAAAATTTTGCTTCTGGAACTAAATATTTTGAGATGGGGGTCCGTGGCCAAATACATATAATTTTGGGGTTACTTTACATGAAAAGGTTTGAGCACCACTGACATAGAAATATAGGTTTTTCAAAAAACCTTAGAACGATTTGAAATATTCACGATTTTTCAAAAATAGCTAATCTACAAGCTCGCAGCGCGGCACTCGGTGCCGCGCTGTGAGCTTGTGGATCTGCTATTTTTCAAAAGTTAAAGTACAAAATAATGCATAATAACAATGCGTTCATGGGGGGCCCCGCAGTGAGTCCTTGTACCCAGGGCCCAGAATTCGGTGAGACGCCCCTGCAGCCACCCTCCCATCCTCATCCAAGCCCCATGCAGCCAGATCTCCCATGCAACCTGGGGGTGTGTGTGCGGGAGGGGGGGCTGTGGTGGTGGGGTAGAAAATATATAGCTACAAGGAGTGATTGCTGGAGGGGAGAGGGGTAGGGTGGGGTGGGGGGTGTCACTGAGGTTGCAGTGGTATGTTTTCTGTCTGACAACACCAACCAACCCCCACCCAAAAGCTCTCCAACATGGCCATGCACAGATACTCAAGACCAGGCAACACACAGGGACACACTCTCCTGCAGACATAGGCACGTACATTCACACGCACCTAAACAAAAGTAAACACAAACACACAGACACAGGCACACGCACACGCACACACAAACACACACACACACACACACACACACACAGAGGACTATGTGATGCGACACAGAAACACGTGCCCATGAACACACATGCACAATACACACATGCTGTACCCTGCAGATGCGTCCAGCCAGAGGCTAGTGCCACCCATTGGTGTGACTCCTACAGTACATACCATAGGCCCCTGTAACCACATCTGCGAGTAGCACTAGGGATGGGACGATACGCGATATTATTGTTTATCGTGATAAAACACACTCACCATAATCGTATCGTGGAGATGTAATTTATCGTGATATCGTCCTCCGTCATGCACTGGGATCAATTCACCTTTTATTTGCCGAACTGCATATCCAGTACCATTTATTTTAAACCCTCTATAATTGGCAAAAGGTACTTATATACGTACTTGATACAGTCATTTTTTCACTCTCTATCAAATGTCTTTGCCAAAAAATAGCCGATCTACAAGCTCACAATGTGTCACAATGTGACGCGTTGTGAGCTTGTAGATCAAATGTTCCACCTCAGGATAATGGATTTTGATTATCGTGATAATATCCTATATCGCGATTTCTTTTGTCACAATAATCGTGATATGAAATTTTCATATCGTCCCATCCCTAAGTAGTACCGCATCTAACGTTGTCAACGACCCCTCCTCAACTAGTGGGTATTTGAATAAATCTCACTCATTAAACCGGAACGATTAAAACCTACATAAATGATTAAAATGAAGCCTAACTCTTTCACAGCACAGACGCCTCACACTCAATTTAGGTTTTCTTAAAACTGCTCGTCTGTCCTTGGAATGACAAGAAAAATGGAGGTAAGAGTGTCATTGTTCCTGTCCATGGACACCCCCCCCCCCCCCCCCCCCTCCATTCAGCCCCCCTAATACAGTGGTTCTCAACCTTTTCAGGCCACGACCCCTCAAATAATCATATTTTAACTGGAGACCCCCCTACCCTGACAGAGTTGAGGCATTACATTTTGTATAACACGGTTCTATTGTGAAAATAGCAGATCTACATGCTCACAACACCTCACAACGCAATGTCTGCCTCTAATATTTGACAATTTGGCCAATGCTTAATTTGTCATTTTAGAGGTATTACAAAGTCCTTAAATTGTCACTTTAGAAATGTGCAGACAACCTCCATACACTTAAACCTTATGTTGGTTTGTTTACTGCAGAGTGAGAATACAGTGCTGCACATTTAAGTTAATCATCTGGGGACCACCCAAAATAATTTGGGGACCCCCCTGGGGGTCCCGACCCACAGGTTGAGAACCACTGCCCTAATACACAGAATGAACCCACATGCATAGTTACTACGTCGCCCCAGCCCCTGCCTGCGTCTGCTTAGCCGGGCTACCTGAATGCAAAGCGCCTTAATGCGAGCGGACATGTTTATTAAGCTGGGCCTAGTTTCAGGCAGCAGCGAATATTGTGGACGTCAAAGTAGGCCATGTGGGGCTAGAGGAGAACGAGCCAGGGATTCGCGGGAGAGACCATGAGCAAGAGTACGTGAGAGAGAGAGAGAGAGAAAGAGAGAGAGAGAGAGAGAGAGAGAGAAAGAGAGCAAGTCCCTCTGGAGGCTGATCAGAGGGGAGGCTGATCTACCCCCCACCCACCCCCCATACACACACACACACACACACACACACACACACACACACACACACACACACACAGCATCTTTTTCCGTCGACAAAGTTATCAGCCTCCTAAGGGCAATGGTTTTGCTCATGTTATGTGTTTTGCCCTCTGTGCGTTTTTTTCTTTTTTTCTCTCTCTCTCGTATAATCAGCTTGAGAGCAACTCTCCAACTTTCATCGTAAAATTATTGATTCAACGTTGCACAGCTTTGACTCTATTTTATGGAAGAAGGAGTTGCACTGTTGGATCCCTTTAGAAGTCCAACTCACACAGTGTTTGTCCTCGGTGTGCATCTTGGTGAAACGGAGGTAGCCGACTGGAGCAAAGGCATCTGCTGAGTGGATCACTGTCTCCATTGCATCGCTGCACACAGAAAAACAAACTTAAAAAAATGAAATAAGAAAGACGACAAATAAAAAGTCGAACATGCTGATACAACAGAAACAGAGGAAATATGTGTTGATGTCCAATTTCAACAACATCCCAATATTAGTTGTAGCTAGTTTTTGTAGCACTTGAAATGATAAATATCCACAAAAGATGCTTGGAAAAACATAAAAAATGAATGTTTGGCCAAACACTGAAAACATTTGTATTTTTTGTATGAAGCTAATCTTTCCAGCAAAAAGATGACTTCTAAAGTAATAAATAAAATCAACCAACAAACTTGTTTCCTACAGAGAATCGCCCCGATGGTCAATTTCAACACACTGAAGACCATAGCTGGTGCAATAATCCAGCCCCTCTTTGACTACGGAGTCCACGTATGGTATCGTGACGCCCCACAAGACCTAAAAACTAAACTCCAAACAGCCCAAAATAAACTAATTAGGGTCCTGCTTAACCTTCACTATCAGACTCACCTCACCGCTACTCACCAGTTAAGAGTGGGGTGGCTCAGAGTAGATGACAGAGTACAGCAAGTTGCAATGGGCCTGGTGTACAAGATACACTACACCACTAAGATACCCATGTACCTGGCAAAATACTTTAAAAACGTTAAGGATGTCCACAATTACAACACCAGAGGCAGCGCCACAGATCACGTTCAACCCTGAGCCAACTCAAAGAAAGGGTCAAACTCGTTCTTCTGCTATACCACAAAAATGTGGAATGCCTTACCGAAGGTCGTAAAGGAGTGTGGATCACTAGCATCCTTTAAAATCGCCCTGAAAAACCACTTACAGGCAGCAGCCGTTCACAACTGGTAAAAACAAACCTAGCCCAGCCCAGCCCTACTCTCCCCTGCACCTTCAAACAAACCTAGCCCAGCCCTACCCTTCCCTAGCCTAGTAAACGACCAACTTCCGTTATCCAGGAGGATTCCAGAAGAAACAAATGAAATGGTTTCCGGAAGAGGGCGGGTACGAGGCTAACCCTCCCCTGCCCCTTCTTTGTATATACTTACTGTTTGTATTGACTTACTGTATTTTGTTACACTGAACGCGGACGGCTGCGCAGCGTCGCGTCGCGGTATCGACGCACGTTATGTGCCGCGCGGTAACCCCAACTGGATGCGGCACGCTGCCACACAGCACATCCATTTCCCCCGGTGGGGAGAACCATGGGAGAACATGTTCACCGCGCGGCATCGCTGGAAAAATAGAACAGCAGCGTATCGACCTTGTACCAGTGAACTGTACCGTCATGAAACTGCACCTTTTCCTATAAAAACTTCTAATAAAGTCTTCAATCAATCAATCAATGTATTTTACTCTTCTTCTTTGCATTACTCAGCATCTATCCCACCAGCAGTCTGCTCTTGGACTGCAGAAACAAAACTGCCTCCGTGAACAGACCAGCATTCATTGCACAAGACCAAGGTGTACTCACATGACAATTTTCTTCTTGAACAGAGGACAGTCAAGGGTGAACGTTTCATATTCACCCCCTTCTCCACACACATGAACTTCATACTTATCAGACAGCTGGTGGTGAAATGACAAGACAACCTCATAAACTGCAATTAGAATATTTCATTCCAATAATGCCATGTCATTATCACATCAAATACATAATTAATTTCACATTTTAAATCTCAAAAACAACAGTTTTGTGTTTATAATGGCCAAATCACACTTTCCTTGTCTGTGTAGCCACCAGGGTCCGCATAACATGAATTCCATCAACAGCTCCCAGAGTTTTGACTGCGATTTGAGCATGGACAAGTACGTTGACTGCACATGTACTAGGAACGAAAAATGAATGGTCTGTTAAAGGAGGATTTGAGTAAGGAGATCCGTTGCGTATTATATAAAGGACTTGAAATGATGTTCATTGGCAGGTTTGTTAAATGCTAAACAAACGGAACAGAATAATAACCTAAATAAAAAATACTTCTTGAAACTTTGCCTTTGGAATTTATTAGCATCTGAGGTCTCCAGAGTAAACAGGAATACAAACAAATACGAGTAGACCTCTTCCCACAATGGACTCTTGCCATCGCAGAAGAAGAGGGTTGTGACTTGTATTGGGTGCAGCCTGTGTCGGTTTTGCTCTTGCATATTTACGCATCCCACCACTGTAGTACTGTATGTGGACCCTTGCAGCTACACCAAGACAGTGTCTATACAGTTAAATTGCAGAAGTTAATTTAACTCTGACAGGGTAAAAATGGATCCCAGCGAATCGATTTCTTCACTCTTAAGAGTTAAAGTAACCTTGAGGATTTTACTGCGTAGCCGCTCCTGAGTCAGTATACCGAGATATCGCTCTGACCTGTTTCAGATAGCGCTGCATGTCAGCCAGAGGTTTCCCTAAGTGCTTCTCTGGATCCAGGCCTGGTACACCACGCCAGAGACACATGCAAAGACCGCACAAACACGAAAATGTGTGCGCGCGCGCGCACACACACACACACACACACACACACACACACACACACACACACACACACACACACACACACACACACACACACACACACACACGCACACAGAGAGAAAACACACACACACACACACACACACACACAGAAAACAAACAAAAACACTTACAGACACACAAAGACAGAAACACAGAAACAAATGGAGACAAGCCATACACAGACAGACAGAAAGAGAAAGAGAGAGACAGAATACAAGGTCTGATCAGGAACAGAGAACGGTGATTGAAGATGACAGGCAGGGAGGTTTTACGGGCAGTCGCGCAAACACACCCGTAAACTTGCACCCTGGATCTATTTGTTTGACTTTGGCAAGTAGTGTACACAGAACTCGTAGGGTACTGGCAACAGTTTTCAGTTGCTGGCCGAAGCACACCATGACCCCCTCCCCACTCCCATCGCCTAGTTCTCTTTTGAGAACGTAAACTCTGGAAAGAGATCTTGTTTATTTGCCTTTCCCCTCCCCTTCCCCTACAAGGGTGCATGGGAGTGACTGGAAGGCATGGGAGAGAAAAGAGAGAGGGGAGGACAAGGGTGGAGGCCAGGGTTCTGTGCATACCCACTCTGGCTCCATAATAATCCTAAAATACATGCGCATTGACTCTCGTTCACCCAGACGCTGACCGAGAATCCAAGGAGTAAAGAATACTCCTACAAATAAACCACTCCTGAGTTCTATCCCCCAAGCCTTTTAACTACTTAAACCCTATACGTTTAGTTGACCGGAATCCCCCAGGGCTCTATACTAGGCCCCCTCCTGCTTTCGTTCTAAGTATCGTTGCCGAAAATAACCAACCTACTAACTCACAAGTCACAACGTGACAAAATGTGAGCTTGTAGATATCTTTACAGAATGTTCAGCCCAAAACACATGAACGAGGTCATAAAGGAAAATGCTCCACAGAAAGCTTAGAGGAGCACAAAGAGCACCATTTCAACCATATCTTCATATAATTGGTTGGTCCTCACTAATGCTCATTATAGGATGGTACTAATGATGTCACAATATTGTTATTGCAATATCATGATCAAAAATGTCTCAATATTATCGTGGGCCGGCGACGTCGTTTTGTATTGTGAGTGAAACATCATCGTATCAGCAGATCATTTGAGCCGAGTCACTGATCTTTAGAACATCTGTTCTGTAAGAAACCTTAGCAGACTGCGCAAAATATCTACACTGATGATCACTACAAATACAGCGTCATTTTTAAAAGATGTTGTTGAGCTATAAACGCAATAAACGAGTTTTCTTTTTGGTTAATGAGCCATACTTGTAAAATGCCAAATTGACATGTTGCTGCTACGACAATGTTTACAAGCACACACTGACTGAATACCTCTGGCCAAATTAAGAAGTACCGCCCTCCGTTCTTCGCATTGGTTCTCAATACAGGTTTGTATTTTTATTATTTCTGAATTGTTACCACACCCTCTAGCCCACAAAAACTTGCGTCACTAGATTTATCAGTAGGCAGATATCTCTGAAAGTCAGGCTACACGAGGCCACTACTCCTCTTGTAGAGAGAGACACAAGTTCTGATGGGCGACAGCGGAGGTAGTGCGATCACCTGGGAATGGAATGGTTCAATCAAGGTTTGATCCCAGCATTGTGACGAAGTGTGATTGAGAATCTGAACACCTAAAGTTAAGAGTCTTTGCACACTGCTGCGTTTTTTGGGCTGAATATCGGAGTGAATTTCGGAGCAATAACAAAATCAACCTCACCTTATGTCAATCACATTTGCCGCCCGTTTCGTATTTATTTTCGGACCAGGGTAGATTTTTTCGGATTTTCTCCACTGAGTCCCTTGCCCTCTCTCTCTCTTTCCTCTCTCTCTCCCTGGCCTCTGATGTACAAAATGCAACAAAAAAACGCAGTGCAGTGTGCAACCAGCTTAACAGTTAGGATGAGGATATGCAGAGGACAAATTCCAGGTATGTATATAAATGGAAAACAACAACTTGGGAGCAGAAAACCCCTGCCAAGAAGTTTACTGGAATAAGCGTAACTTGCTTTGACTTTACCGTAGGAGTAGGCTACAAGGTCAATTGCAGAGAAATTCCGTTTTCCATTTCCCTTTCACTGTGGATGACTGTAAATAGATCGAAATAATTATTAGCTAGTTGCCTTTAATGACCTTCCACACATTGATAGGGAGTTTTGACAGAAACGACAAGTCACAATCAAATTAATTTGCCAAATTGCTCCACATTAATCCCCCCCAGTTCGGAAGGCATCACATGATCCAGTTCTGCCGGCTCGTGTTTAATTAGAGGAACACGGTTAATCATAACGTGAGAAACTCTTCCTTTCTTCTCATGGCCTGACAACCTCAAAGGTCAGTGTGTCATCGGGAGGGGAGGGCCCCTCGGGGGGCAACGGACGGGAGGTGAGAGGAAAAGGGAGGGGAAGGAGTGAAGGAAAGCCAGGTTTGGTCTTAATCCCAGCTGAGTCTCTGCTCTGGGTCCCTCCTGGTCCGGCACTCTGTAGGGGGGGGCGAGAGGGGAGCAAAGGAGGACCATGCCGGAGGTTGGGAGGGCGCAAATGAGCCGAGAGGGGTAGGGGTGTGCGGAGGGAAGAGAATGAGCGAGCTTTATTCTCTTCCCAGGGGAGCGGTGGTCTTAATTAGTGTGAGAATATCTAATCTCAACATCCTCTCATCTTAACCCTGCCACAAAGGTAATAAGGAGGAAGCAAAAAGCATTAAAATTCAATCCCATTTAAATATCCTCTTTAATTAGTCATGCCTTTTAACAAATTTTAATGATTGGGTTCAAATTGCTGAGGGGTTGTCGCTTTTTTAATATGTTCATTAACTTCCCAACTCTTAAATAATAGATGATACATGATTTGATATTTACAGGGAAAGGAGAAGGGCGATGGGAAACGCATGTGATGGGAATGAGTGATAAAATGAAGTGAAGTTGGCACTAATATGTTTTTGCCATTTCTCCCAAGACCACTTTACACTTGCATGAGTCTTTCTTAATTGACGGTCCTGATTGACTAAAGGTTACCGAAACAGTTTAGTAATGAGGACAGGTGCAATGAGTCCGTCTGGTGCCATACGCACTTCAAGAAGTCTCGAAGTAGCCACTGCTGCAAGCCTTCAGCGATCTTACACCACTCATTTACATGATCTTCACATCGCTGTCTCCTCTCAACCTGTTTTACAACTTGACCTAAACCCAATTACCTAACCTCATTATGCCACATTAAACCCAAATAAGCCCACTAGAAGCTGCCATTAGTCTGCCGCCCGAGACGGCAAGACTGCACTTTGGAGAGAGGAGCTTCCCTGAGAGAGACTGAGAGAAATGGCACTCCTCTAAAAGGGCTTTTTATCCTGTATTATCCTATAAAACTGCAATTAAATTCAGTGAACTTTAAAAACCAGGGAGTCCAGTAATAATGAGAGGGAGCTTCTTTTTTTTCTACAAGCTTGGTTGATGTTCAAGAGTTTGAAATTATCCAGGAATCCCCCCCTAAAGAAATCTAAGAAATCTAAGAGGTATTAAAAAATGACTGAAGTTTTATTTTTAGGGATGAAATAATAGTGAAAATGTTGAATTTTACAAAGGTCTGTTATTCATAGGACTCCATAAGTAAGAAGGAATATAAAAATGTGTGAAAAGGTTTGGCAATTTATCAAAACACCATATCACTATTGGCTTCCCATAGCCAACAAAACGTGAACGATCCTTCGATCATGAAGAAACCTTTTGAAACACAATTCCTGAAACAAAAGGCAGTGCTCAGAGATGAAAAGCTCCTCTCTCTTTCTGAACTCAATGGAATATGCTTCTCTCTTCTCAAACTTTGAGGAAGTCACAGGCAATTATTTCCATAGCAAAGCCTTATACTAATTCTTTTTAACAACCATGATTGGCCTGTGCCCACCTTTAACAGGTAGCCTCATGTAAAAGCCCCAAGCACTGAGTTACTTATTTAAGTGAAACTGCTTATGCTTTTGCTCAGGGTCTTGACTATACACTGATACACTGAGCCTAATGCTAAATTAGAAGCCGGGAGATTCTAGATAGCGTCTGAGCCGAGCTGAGCGGAGTATCGCAGACAGCCACAGGTTTTCTTAAAATCTGGCGTGTCGGCTGACAGCCTGGCTTTAATCCCTGCCTTCAGAGAGAAAAGGCAGATAAAATTGGATTCACAATGTACAACATTTTAGCTTTTTAAATGCTTGAAATAAGCATTTCTTCACTAGAAGGTGAGCCACATCAGCATCTGAAACACTGCTCTCAAAGACCTTTGCCAAAACAATAGCTGTTCTCTTTCTCACCTAATCTCGGAAAGTATGCGAGATAGAGTACGAGAAAAAGGAAGCGAGGAGAGGAGAGGAGGGGCAGGAGGCAGTGCCAAACAAAAGATGATAAGATTAAGGTTATATGTGAAATTTGTCAGAGCCCTTATCTGAAATTCAATGTCTGTGAGCAGAATAACAGGCACGATGAATAGAAGGGTGATGACATCGAAGATTAAATCTTTTCAATCCAACAAATTAAAAGAGTGGAAATGTAGTTAATTACAACCATTATATATACTACCAATGTAGACTAGACAGAATAAATATTAAAGTCTTTTTTTTCTTTTCTTTTTTAACACCACACAAATCAAGCTATTCGTTTTACACATTATTGCCGTTTTACATATTATTACTGAACATGCCCGATGTATAATTTCTGCTGAGAATGAGATACAAAAACATGAAAAAAGAATATCTGGCCATTTACTTGAGCCAGCTTAGGCCTCTCCAATAGAAACCTTGAGCCAGGACACCAACTTTTGTGATTAAATTGGCAGAAAAGGGTCAAGGTCAGGGCTAAACAGAACAAACAGGTCCATGACATGATATCATGTCTGAGTTATCCATTGTTTTTGTTTTGTTGTGGCTTAGCAACTTTCAATAAATACAGTTTCTGGAAACAGAATGATAAAAAAGAAAGAAGAAAAGAAACCCTAATATAAAGAAACGTAACGCATTGAAAATAGGTTAAAAAGGGAAGAAACCGTAATGTAAATTATCTTATAAATAGCTTTTCAATATCAATGGATAACTGGAAATGTTTTTGATTCCTGAATTGCAATTCTTTGATTTACTATGGGCTCTGAATTTACTAGTAACAGCACTGATCACATCATGTAAAATAAAATAAACAATTTATTTACAGAGATGTGTGACTCGGACTATTTAAATCTAGATGTTTGGATTGTTTGTAATGTTAGTAATTTAGGAATTTCAGCTAATTCATACTTATACTAAGTCCCTGCGACATACTAGTGTCATGTCGAAGGTGTATTGCACATAAAGCTGCCTCACGCTACAGAAACAGGAGAGTTTCCTGCCCTATGGGCCACATCATGGCTCGGCAAGGCTTAGCTTACTTACTTACTTTTATACAGTACGTATACTAATCTAAACTAAGAAAACACAGAATCACTTGAAATGACTTGAAGTCTTAAATCACGATTTACAACAGAAATATAAGATTCTTTATGTATTTTGTGTGGTACGAATAGTGTATTAACAGTGTATCTTGAATGTCTTATGTGGGTCAGGTGCTCAATGAAAGCAATTCATGTAATTTTCTTTTCTCAAAACACAAAGGGAAGGGTACAAGATTGTGATGTGATAAAAGGTTTCTGACAGGAAGACCTTGATTTCACGTGTGCCAATTAACGCCTGAGCCGAGGACCAATTAACTGCTGCACAGCGCACTGAACCTATGCCCCCCTTATACACCTGCACTAATCAATCAATTAATTAATTACATGAATATTTAATACTGGCATTTGGAATTGCCAATTACCATGGCCAACATAAAAAAAAACAAGTTGAAAGAGAAAGATAATTTTGCAACCACTATACAGTACATGTCACATTGTTGGTGGAAATGCTATTATTTTCTCTCTCTCTCCGTTTTCATTCTCTCTCTCTCTCTCTTTTGCTAATTAGAGGCACTTCATGACATCTTGATGTGATTGCCTTAGAAAGTTCAACAGACGTCACTACAAACGATTTAGCAGACGAAAATCTTCTCTCCCTATTTTGTGGTTTTAGGGTGGCAATCAGCATGGAAATGAACACTTCCAGAAAATTCACTTTGGAGGATCATCGTGCCATTGGACAGCTGTCTTTTCACCGCAGGGATTTGTCATCTCGGAATATCTCTTTAAGAAAAAAAAAGAAAGTGTGTGTATTTCTCTTGATCCGTTCACCGCTAATTTCCACCTGTCCGTCTAAGCGGGGGGAACGAAGGAACATTAAGCTCTGGCTACCTCCCACTGTTCAGAGCCCCGACCGAAACCAAATATCGTACAGTGTGTCACAAATGTACCGCAGGATGTCATAAGCCGCTCTGGCTGTCATCGTCAGACGCGGCTTTAACCTTTGCCCTGCGAGAGTTGTTTTTATCTCCTCCTGAGGTCTGCGCAAGTAAATCCCTCCAAATCTCTCTCTCTCACACACACACAACCTGCACAACCACACACACACACACACACACACACACACACACACACACACACACAC
Organism: Nannobrachium achirus; assembly: GCF_963921795.1. Taxonomy (NCBI): domain Eukaryota; kingdom Metazoa; phylum Chordata; class Actinopteri; order Myctophiformes; family Myctophidae; genus Nannobrachium; species Nannobrachium achirus. The sequence continues at coordinate 29,850,591 of NC_137827.1, read as the reverse complement.
ACACACACACACACACACACACACACACACACACACACACACACACACACACACACACACACACACACACACACACACACACACACACACACACACACGCACGCACTGCGAAGGCCCCCAGGTACGCCCCTCTGTCACCCAATCTCCCCCAAACAGCACACCTCACTGCTCAGACCTGCTCCCGCCAAAGCTGCAATTATATGAGTGGTGCCTAAAGTGCCTGGGGCGTTTGCAGTCCTATTCAATTCTCTCCTTTCTAATTACCCCTGCCTCGGGACGGGTGAGGAGTCAGGCCCGATAAGATCTTCTCTTTCTACCTGTAGCCACAACACACCCCGCACGCACGCAGGCACACACACACACACACACACACACACACACACACACACACACACACACACACACACACACACACACACACACACACACACACACACACACACACACACACACACACACACACACACACACACACACACACACACACACACACACACACACACAAATACAGTGGGAGGGTAAGATACACACTCCCAAGGCACCTGAGGTAATTTTCCTTTCTAATTATAATCTTCCAAAAAATTTGGAGAATTTGCTTTTAAAGGAGGTTTAGGGTGTTTAGAGAAGGGTTGAAAGAAATCGGTCAAAGTAGCCGGGTCACGGGTTGACTGAGACATTTTAACAACTTAAGCCCTGTTCTATACTTCGTCGTATGCCGCTGTGGCGCAGCGAAAATGGGCAATATTCAAGCTCACAAGATCATCCGTGAGCTTATAGCTCGCCTATTTTCACTATTCTGGAAAATGTTTGTAAATGCTTTTCCTGCATGCTCAAAAAAGGGACGGCAGGTTGAAAGTGGTCAGGCTGAGGCTGAGGTGTGTCCTGCGCCTGTGGATAAATCCAGCAGGGTCATTTAGCAGCGACGACAGCAACAGCAGCCCGGGCACACAAGCGCCACAAGCGCCTCTGTCTCTCAAGCCGCCAAATGAAGATGACATTCTCAAAAAGGACCAAGCCATTTGCATAATTACCTCCACTCCTCTAGCTGTGGCAGGTTCAGCGCGTTCAAATGGGGTGAGAGGGGGAACAATGTGATGGTGGATTTCAAAGGCAGAGTACAATGCACAACTCAAGGGGGGCTGTTGTAAGCTAGACAAATGACTCAATCGTAGGCTACGTTTTTTTCTTTTTTTTTTAGATCTTCTAGATTTATTACAATTATCAGTGAAACAAAGGAGTTTCAAAAATTGCTTTCTGGCCATTATCTCAAAGAGAAAAAAGGCCTTGGATATGGTATGATGATATTTATTGCCCACAATTCCTCAAACATTAAACGGTTAAAAATGACTACAAGGTGCAGCAGATACAGTACACATTGTGGCTGTTGGGAAGAAACCTTGTATGTCATATTTCATCTTTTTATCCTTTTCATTGTCAGCTTGTAGATCTGCTATTTTTGCTACATTGAAAAGATTTTGAAGTGTTTTGAAAAAGTTTGATCATTTTCACCTCTACCGACATACCCAAAAAAGAAATGTCAGGTTGAAAGCCGTTAATTCTGTCTGTGGTATTTATGAATATGTAACCGATGAAAAGCATTCGAATTTGTGAATAAATAATAACGACAACAGGTTATTTTATTCTATTTCCTCAAAAGTATGGTTTTGGACATACAAGGTTTCTGTCCGACAGAGATGAGATCATAAACGGATGGCTCATCAATTGCATTCCAGGAGAGGCAATTTGAACAGCGTTGAGAGATATGCAGAAAACCCTTGACGCTCAGCTCTGTGGGTCATCAGTCTTGCATGGGACCCCTTTCAACTGATTGCTACCAAAGGCGACAACAAGCACTTAAGTGCACGTAAACAGTGTCTACATGATGATCTATCGCCACAAGTAGTTGGAGAGGAGAAAGAACCATTTGTGGCCGTAATTATCATTTATCACTGGCACCGTCAAAGGAATCCGACTTCGCTGTCAAGTAGATACAGGTAAGAATCTTAACACCGTGTACCCCAGAGAAGAAAAAGAGAACTTTTATTTCTTCCTTTGTCTCTCCCTCCTCTTGTTCGGTAATCTGATCTTCCTCTCCCCCGGGCTCCAAAATAGGCAGGTAGAGCGAGCGAGTGAGCGGGTGACACTACATTAACCTCTTCGCTCAGTGGTGAAGCACTTTGAGAGAGAGGGAGAAAAAAAAAAAAAACTTTAAATGAGATATAGTAGATTTGAATCTCTGCTTCACGGACCGTGTGTTCCGAGGAATGCATAAGCAGAGGACGCAACGCAACCTCAGACACAATGGCGACGTGCCACGCTTATTGACAGGTTTCATTAATGCACCGTGCACTCACATGTGATCCTTTCTCAACTAGGGATGGGACGATATGAAAATTTCATATCACGATTATTGTGACAAAAGAAATCGCGATTTACGATATTATCGCGATAATCAAAATTCATTATCCTGGGGCGGAAAATTTGCCAAAAAATAGCAGATCTACGTTGTGACGCGTTGTGAGCTTGTAGATCGGCTATTTTTTGGCAAAGACATCTGATAGAGTGAAAAAAAGACTATCAAGTATGTATATTATAAGTACCTTTTACCAATTATAGAGGGTTTAAGTGGTACCGGATATGCAGCTCGGCAAATAAAATGTGAATTGATCCCGGTGCATGACGGGGGACGATATCACGATACATTATTATCGTGAGTGTTTTTTTATCACGATAAACGATAATATCGCGCATCGTCCCATCCCTATTCTCAACTGCCATAAGCTGTCTTCCGCCCTCTCTTCACACGAGCATACACGTGCGCACTCACTCACACACACGCACCTCCCTACACTGATTCTCTTATCTCTTTATATTGTTCTTCGCTTCAACGCCTTGGCACTAGCACAAGTCTCAACACTGCTGTTAAACCACAGATTAATGATTTGGCCATTACGTCTTCTTGTCTCTCTCTCTCTGGTTACACCTCCCCTTACAACTCCCTCCTCCTCCTCCTCCTCCTCCTCCTCCTCCTCCTCCTCCTCCTCCTCCTCCTGTCCCACACTTGCCAAAAATGCTGGTCCTTCTTTCATCCACCAGACTACAAACTCCTTCTGAACCTATGGATGGATGGATGGTGAAAAGGGTGAGGGGCTAAGCCAATAATGACAGGGGAAAGGGACGTGGAACTGCTCGCCCCCTGCCCAAGACATGAGAGAGAGAGACAGGAGAGAGAGAGAGAGACAGAAAGAGAGATACCAACGCACCGAAGGCGGCCACTTTGATGAGGATGGCGTGGAGGTTAGATGATATCATCTCAGAGAGGAGGGCCTCTTGGTCGCGGCGCCAAAGGTAGGAGAGGGGCACCAAACCAAGCCGCAAACACCTGGAGTACAGATGAGATGGGGTGGTGGGGGTGTTAGGGTTTGTGAGAGAGAGAGATAGATGAGAGGGGCTTGGAGGAAGGCAGGGCAACACAAGAGGCTTACGTTGAATACTTGTGAGGATCAGAACTTCAACTTCAAAGCCAACCATGGGTTGGGACACTTTCTCCACTTTGTGGGCAGGCTGCCACTTGTGGGACGCCGACACCGCACACACGCTCTCAGCTCACCGCCGGTGCCAGTGGCTTTTGTCAAGGAGGAGAGCACAACAGAAACCCAACAGGAGTAATTATCTTAAGATGGCACCATCTTAAGCCCTGCTGGGCTGTTACATAAACATGTGCGCATAAAGTACACAAACACATGCACACAGACAGACACACGCAGATCTGAGCAGGTAACCAGAGCCCAAACGGCTGGGAGTACGTGTCTGCTGCTCAAAAAAATATGCCTGAGGTGTATGAGCACGAGTGTGTGCGTGCGTGTGTGTGTGTGTGTGTGTGTGTGTGTGTGCGTGCGTGCGTGTGTGTGTGTGTGTGTGAGTCTGGTGTGTATGAGAGAAAACAATGGATGATTGACAGCAGGATTTGTACATAAGCAGAGAGGCCTGTGGTTTTGCTGGAAATATAAGACAAGAGACGCTTGTGTTGGAATGTGTCCGATCGTTGTCAGTCTAGAGAACGAGAGAGAGAGAGACAGAGAGAGAGAGAGAGAGAGAGAATGAAACAAGAACAAGAATGAGAAACAGAGAAGGGTAGGCTTGTTAAAAGAAACCCTCTGACCTTGCCGCAAATGAGACTATTTGTGTCGAACAACAGGCTGTGTTGGACAACTAATGTGAAAAGTAAAATTTCTAACAGCACCAAAAGCAGACTATAGTAGACATTTTGGGTGCCTTGCGTGTATGTATGTGTGCGTGCGTGCGCATTTTGTGAAAACAAACCTCAATCCCAGTTCAGCACAGAGGGAGATAGATGTAGTCTCTTCCTTCACTGATGGACCACAGACTGCGTCATTTGAGGTCAGGCAACTTCTCTCTCTCTCTGTGTGTGTGTGTGTGTGTGTGTGTGTGTGTGTGTGTGTGTGTGTGTGTGTGTGTGTGTGTGTGTGTGTGTGTGTGTGTGTGTGTGTGTGTGTGTGTGTGTGTGTGTGTGTGTGCGCGCGCGCGTGCGTGCGTGCGTGCGTGCGTGCGTGCGTGTGCGTGCGTGCTTCCGTTTTAATTAATGAAGGGTCCACTGCCCATCGTCAACGTCAACGTCGGCGTCCGACGCCGTCATTTTGGTGGAGTCCTAGCCTAAGACGGCATGATGGCGAGTGCCATCATGCCACTCGTGGAGCGAATGCCACTGCCGTGCGTGCGTGCGTGCGTGCGTGCGTGCGTGCGTGCGTGCGTGCGTGCGTGTTTGTCTCAGTATGAAGTATTTTTAAGGGAATATTTTGCCTATTTTGAAACTAAATCATCCATTGTTGTGATCGTATGTCTAGTGCAGAGGGTCACTCAGGGCACTAAATAACTTTCTCACAGCACCCCTGAATTACACTGTTAATTTTTAGAATCTTACATCATATTACGCAACGTAACGGTATTAAGCGGCTTTCAGACGAAGCGCGGGTGCTGTGGGGGCTCCCGCTTGGATCAGTGGGGACCGCGCCGCGGTGAGACACAAACACATTCGCTCCACGAGTGGCATGATGGCACTCGCCATCATGCCGTCTTAGGCTAGGACTCCACCAAAATGACGGCGTCGGACGGCGACGTTGACGTTGACGATGGGCAGTGGACCCTTCATTAATTAAAACGGAAGCGTTCCCAGCGTTGATGTTGACGCGACGCTCGACGCGCCCGGTGGAGCCGGGGGGTTACTGGTTTTTAGTATCTTACATCATACAGTATTACGCAACGTAACTATGCACATCTTTCCACCTGAGATAAGGTAAGCTATGTCACATCTGTTTCCATCAGAACTGACTGAAAATAACGTTATACTTGACGTTTAACCACTTGAACCCCAGCTTCCCTATTTTGGGGGGACGGTTCACCAAAAATAGCCATTCTACAAGCTCACAACTGACGCGTTGTGAGCTTGTAGATCTGCTCTCTTTGGTGAAGAGAGTTGGCCATAGATGGAAAAAGAACTCATCAAGTACAGTGCAAATCAGGTCTGTTTTACTAAGCATAGTGAAGTGATATTGATGTAGTGATATTGATGAATTCCAAAACGTCTCAGATTATTCTGCGGCACCCCTGGACTGGTGATGTATATCGGACCAGTTACCCATATATGGAGCCCCCTGGTACCCATATATGGAGATCCATGTACTGTATATGGTACATCCCTTTTATGCCCGTACATGGAGATCCCTGTCTGAACCAGCCACACAGATAGTCTTCCTCCATATATGGGCATTCCTATATGAAGTCCTGTTAGATATGGGCTTAATATTGATGACATCAGGGATCTCCATATATGGGCATAAAAGGGATTCTGTTAGAGTGGTTCCCCTGATATCACAGTGATGTCAAATCGTGATGTCAGAGCAGCAAACCCATAGACCACTCCTGACACTGTGGTTCCCCTGACACATCAATAGCGACTTTAAGTAACGCTACTGCAGCGGCAGATGACAACGGTAACCGGAAACGATCAGAGCTCGATAGATCAACCTGCAGCCGCCGCAGCCGTCCCTACAACGGCAGAGGCTAGCTTTCCACGGAGCGTCTACAACGCCTGCTGCATGGTCGCGTCACCATAGGAACCAAAGAGTTCAGTAACAGGGGTGGGACCCCGTCGCGGAAGGCTGTTTCTTAACGATTTTGACCGTTGGGGCGATTACGTCATAGCAGCCGTAGTCCCGCCTCGCGTCGCGGTTGGAGAAACTGGCTAATGTGACATGCGGCTCCGGAGTATGCTGCTGAAGAAAGCGATGACTCTGCGCTGGGAACCACGCTGCGGACCCCAGCTGTGATGTCACAGTGATGTGTCAGGGGAACCACAGTGTGAGGCGTTATAGACAGAGATACGGACAAGCTGTGACCGTTCACATACTAACCTGCGACCTATGGTCTCAACTAACCTGCGACCTATGGTCGCAATAAATATATACTATTTCCTTCCCTATTCTAGAGGAGAGGAGAGAGGAGGACACTCTAAGAGAATTCAACCGACGACTGAGAGAAGGGACCAGTCCAATGATCCAGAGTCTGTCTACAAATAGTCACACGCAGAGGCACCAGATGTCGTTCCTCCCAAGAGCATACAAGCTTTACCAGAAGTAATAGAAACCTTTTTATTGTTTTGATGTTTGATGATTTGTTTTAAATAGAGCGGTCCTCTTGTCCTCTTCAATGGTAAGAAACATCATAATTCATACTGTTATGCAATGATGTTTTCTGATAAAACTTGAACTTTACACACACACACACACACACACACACACACACACACACACACACACACACACACACACACACACACACACACACACACACACACACACACACACACACACACACACACTTCATTCAGTTGGTTTACATATTTACAATAATAGTCATAATAATCATATAATCATAATAGCAATCATAATACCAGTCATGTCGTTTCACATCATCGAACACAACGACGCATTTCGCATGAGAAATACACAGAAGACCTTGGGTATTTTTACAGCACTATACATAGGATCTCCTCATAACAGAATAATGGCATTGAGTTCCAGGAAACATGCATTCAAGCATGCATGTGTGTGCTCGTGCAGGCACGCATGCTTGTGTGTGACGTGTGTGTGACTTACACATTTTCCACGCGAACCCTCTGGTAGTCGGAGAGAATGGCCCCTACAGACACAGCCTCGACAGCCTCCTTCTCCTGCGGGGTGGAAGATGAGACGTAATCACTCCATTAGGACAGTGGTTCTCAACCTTTTCAGGCCGCGATCCCCAAAATAATCATATTTTAACAGAGATCCCCCCACCCTGGCGAGCACTAAGAGTTAAGGCATTACATTTTGTATATCACGGTTCTATTGTGAAAATAGCCTATATCTACATATTGACAACGCCTCACAGCTATTTTCACAATCTCTGCCTCTAATATTTAACAATTTGAACAATGTTTAATTTGTCATTAGAGGTATTTAAAAGTTTAGAAATGTGCAGATTACCCCTAAACCTTATGCTGATTTGTTTACTGTTGAGTGAGAAAACAATGTCGCAGAATTAAGTTAATCATCTGGGGACCCCCCAAAATAATTTGGTTGAGAACCACTGTATTAGGAGACATTACCACAAGCACACCCGCACGCACGCACGCACGCACGCACGCACGCACGCACGCACGCACGCACGCACGCAAACACGCGTTGCGTTTGTGTGCCCTTCCATCAAACATGTGTCTATGTAGTGTCATCATATGATGTGTTGTCATGGCGATATTGTTTTGATTATTCAATGGGGGTCAAATGCATGACCCGTCCTGTTATGCAACCTGTTGTAGCTGATGTCAGAGAACTCACTGCACCCGTTGTTAAGAGCAACCAGTGCAGTACCTGAGGTCCTAGAGGCCAACTCTGGAATGATGCAAGTTGGGAATGCATGACCCTCCTGATTACCATTGTCAGAGACCTGTTGTAACCTACACCAGTGGTTCTCAGCCTGTGGGTCAGGACCCCCAGAGGGGTCCCCAAATTATTTTGGGGGGTCCCCAGATGTATAGCTAAATGTTAAACGTTGTTTTCTCACTCGACAGTAAACAAACCAACATAAAGTTCAAGTGTATAGAGGGTATCTACACATTTCTAAAGTGACAATTTAACGACTTTTTAATACCTCTAAAATAGTCAAATATTAGAGGCAGAAATTGTGAAAATAGCTGATCTACATGCTCACAACGCCTTGCAACGCGATTCGTGTTTTTAGTTAACTTGACCTTTCACTATGTACTTGGTTTGGTTACCTCTACACCAAACCTATTTGCCGAAAATAGCCGATCTACAAGCTCTCAACGACTCACGCTGCAAGCCTTTGAGAGCTTGTAGATCTGCTATTTTTGGCAAAAGTTCTCCACAGAATAGGGATGTGAGGGTTCAAGTTGTTAATTTAAAAGAATGATCCTATATCACAAAGATTTGGCGGCCCCCCTGTAGTAACTCTGAGGACCCCCTAGGGGTCCCGGACGCCCTGTTGAAGACCCCTGTTCTAATGTGTTGCACAGTGTAAAACAGACTGTACTGTATGTGTCTTTGCGTCTATCAGAGCAGCAGGCGGCGGGGATGTTTACACTCTGGCCATATCAAGGCCTTTGTGGTCCTGCCCACATCCTCTGGGGGCTTCAAGAGAGTGTGTGTGTGTGTGTGTGTGTGTGTGTGTGTGTGTGTGTGTGTGTGTGTGTATGCGCGCGTGTGCGTGTCAGGGGTCACTGGAGACACCAAAAACGACCACTACGTTAAGCTGTGGTTTCTGGTCTTTATCTGTAGTCTGTCTTCCCACAGCTTCCCTCTCACACATACTATGCACACACACACACACACACACAATCTCTATCAAGAACTTTAGGCGTACGTTTTTTTGTCCATTGGAGAATTGTGTGTGTGTGTGTGTGTGTGTGTGTGTGTGTGTGTGTGTGTGTGTGTGTGTGTGTGTGGTGTGTGTGTGTGTGTGTGTGTGTGTGTGTGTGTGAGACTGTGTGTGTGTGTGTGTGTGTGTGTGTGTGTGTGTGACACTGTGTGGTGGTGGTGAGGGGGTGTATATCTCCAATACTGCTGAGGGCTAATCTTATTGCATTTTCTGTAATATATTTGGTATTCAAGAAACAGCGAGACGAGCAAATACTGACAAAGACCAGAGATGTGTTCAATCTTTTTTTCTCTTCACATTATGGGTTTGACGCAGAATGACAAATCGTAAACACAGCGTGTGTGTGTGTGTGTGTGTGTGTGTGTGTGTGTGTGTGTGTGTGTGTGTGTGTGTGTGTGTGTGTGTGTGTGTCTGTGTGTGTGTGTGTGTGTGTGTGTGTGTGTGTGTGTGTGTGCGTGTGTGTGTGTGCGTGTGCCTACACACTTCTTTCGCATTTGCACACAGCCACACACACGCATACCTGCAGCTTCATTAGAACATTACAAAGACTTTTAATTAGAATGAGAGGCCAGCGCGTGCGCGCGCACACACACACACACACACACACACACACACACACACACACACACACACACACACACACACACACACACACACACACACACACACACACACACACACACACACACACACACACACACACACACACACACACACACACACACACACACACACACACACACACACACGATGGAGGGATGCACAAGTCTCCAGTAAATTACCTTGTAGCCATTATCAATTTCCCAGGCTACTGGTCCTTAAGATAACCCCCCCACACACCCCCTTCTCCCTGTGGTCCCTTCCTGCAATTTTTCTCTGCCTGATAAACATGCTGATTAAAGCGAACAGCGTGTAAACCTTTGATACTTTCCTAAATGAAACCCATGCCCTGCCTGAGGCCTGACACGGTGCTGTGACACGCAGTGCCTCACTATCACGCACACACGTACAAACACGCGTACACACACATGCACAGAACTCATGCACAGACGTGTCAGCTAATCAGATAAAGGATATATAGCATGTCTGTTTGTGTTTGTGTGTGCGCGTGCTTGTGTGTGTGTGTGTGTGTGTGTGTGTGTGTGTGTGTGTGTGCGTGTGCGTGTGCGTGTGTGTGTGTGCGTGCGTGCGTGCGTGCGTGTGAGAGAGAGAGAAAGAGAGAGAGAGAGAGAGAGAGAGAGAGAGAGAGAGAGAGAGAGAGAGAGAGAGAGAGAGAGAGAGAGATTCAGATATCAAGAAACGCAGCTTCCCCTAGGCAAGGGACAGGGAATAAAAAAAGGCACACTAAATACACTGAAGCAAATACAGATACAAAAATAGTTCATACACAGATGTACTGTATAATTTAAAACTCTGACCTAAGTTAAATACCATGGGGACATTTTGGAACACGGGGATTCAGTGCTACTCGAGTCTTCATATCCCATCAGTGTGTCCTAAATTGGAATATACATTGCAGTCAATTCCAATGCCCGGTGACAGTAATTAAGCCTGAATGATAACATTTCAGCCCAGCACAGAGCTAAGAGGGCTGCAGGCATTGTCATGTTACTCTAGGTAAGCCTGAGGGCCACCACTCTATTCTAATGCAAGGATGAGCCTTTTTCCCTTAATATGACTGTCAGTTCCTAAAGAGGCGAATTAGGAGAGAGACGCTGAGAGAAACACAGAGAAAAAGAAGGAATGACGAGAGACAGAAAGAGAGATGGAGAGACAGAATCAACATGTAAGTGTGGATGTAGCCTGTATTGTTTGTTTGCTTTAAAACACCTAGCATCCTTACTCTTCTGGTGTTTCTGAACCCCTAACATCTGGACGAACGGAGACACACTTTTGAAAAATAGACACATAGACTCCACGGTCTGCTTTCTGGTTGGGTCTTACCACTCATGAGTATGTGTCTATCAGCCTCTTACGCAGACACATGAAATAATATATACCCTTGGATATTACTGAAAATTACTTAAAATAACGTAAGGCGTATTTCATACTTCCAAAAATGTTGGAAAATGTCTAATAATAGCAATCTACAAGCCCATAATGTGTCACATCGCTACCCATGAACTTGTAGACCTACTATTTTTGAAAATGTTTGGAAAATGTAAAGTCACTCAAAATCTATATTAGCCTATGTCACAATTAAATGATATTATCGTCACACTATCGATATTGAGATATTTGGTAAAAAAAGAATAGTGCAATGTTTTATTTTGTCCATATTTCCCAGCTATACCACTAAATGCATTGGACTAAGTGAATTGACAAGTGTAATGGTAAGCGAAGGGTGATGTGATTATGCATTTTCAGGCGTGTGATGGATGTTGATTATTTCTGAAACGGTGGTAAAACGCACATTTGGATGGAGATCATTTTCGTTTAGAGAGATTGTAAGAGAGAACAAAAGAGAAAGTGGTAGACTGGTCTTCTGGGTCCCCTGACAACAAACTTGGCAGGGCCAGATTTTATGTTCGCTTTAGTCTCTCTGTCGTTGCCTCTCTCCATCTCAGGAGACGGGCTTTATCGTTGGACCTTGGAGGGCCTTGAGGCTTTGACTGTGCCACAAACAATAAACTGGCTTCTATTATTCACAGAGCCTCTCTCCACTCCACTCACCCACAGACATAATTATCACACAGACAATAATACTCAGACCTATCCTCCACTTACGATGACGGGAGACAACTTTCTCACACTCACTCTCACTCTCTCTCTCTCTCACACACACACACACACACACACACACGCACACGCACACGCACACACACACGCACACGCACACGTACGTTTTGAATGCAGACTCCAGCTCCTAGACCCTTTGGCAAACACAAACGTATTTTCACTTTGGAAAGCTTTGGAAGAGTTATTTTTGGATGCGGCTTTGTTTTTGTCTCCATTAAGACTATCACCGGGAGACAGGCAGGAATGAGAAGGCAGCTTTAATACCGTTCTGGACAAACTGCGAGACTGGGATTTCACAGATTGTAGACATACTTTCTCATCTGCTGTGGGAAAGGCAGGGGGGTAATTGTGTAAGAGGGGTTGCAAATGCATAAGAGCATACAATAAATCTGCAAGCGATGGATATTGCAGGCGTGTTTCATGTGTATTCATAATATCGTAAAAACACAAACTTAGATTTTATGCTATTTGAAATATTTATCCAAACGTTTTTTTTATTTGGATAATACCTGACAAGCCTATGGACCTGCTCATGAACCTATAGTCTAAAGTTCAATAAAATCTTTATGGGATCGATCTGGCCAAGTAGTGTTTTGAATACATTAGAAGGAGGACCAGGGTAAAAAGCTATCTTAACGATAACATAAATCACCACAGAGGTCACCAGGAATGCAACCCACAATCCACCTCTCTTCCTTTCACGACTATTGGCACAGACCGACAAGTGTTTCCCCTCCCGTTTTTAACCTTTAAAGAACCTAGTACCACTCGATGTAGCATCCGTGGGTTTTAGTACCCGCGGTCCTGGTTAACCAGTGCCCAGAGTGGTAGTGGCCTGGGGTGGTGAAATGGTAAGACGCCCCCCAGGAGCCCAGTCAGACGCAGACTAAACAAAGGCCTTGTCTGGCTTTCACTTTCGTCTCTTCTCCTCTCCATCAGGCAGGAAAGCTATTAATGAGAATCTATGGCCCAGAGCAATGGAAGCCCTTAGCACCCCCCCTCCCCCCCAGCCATGTCCATCAGGGTACTTAGCCCCATGCAGTCATTAACTTCTGTTACTAATTGTCAAATTCATTAAAGTAATCCTTCCCCCACACCCGGACGTCTCCTGTGGAAATAGATGGAGAGGGCTGAGTTATTAAGATGTCAGCGGCGGGGAAGATTAAGGCCAGCAGACATGCTCCACAAAGAAACGATACGGCCATTAAACTCCATTCCAAGGTAGCTTGTGTGATATACTCTGTAATTATATATACATACGTCGTAGTAGGGGGAGTCCAAGTGTAGTTCAAATGTATTCACAGTCACAGACGCGCCTTCAGTCAAGATATGTATATCTGCCCCGGAGATATATACATGCGGCAATCATAAACCACGGGGTTGTTCTTGCTTGAAAATGCTGCTATTTTATCAACTCCGAACATGAAGGAATTCACGTGTCACGCCTTGCATTCAATATGGGGTAATATTCTGCAGACAAAGTCATTAACGGCAACCAGGGCAATTAGGGGGCCATGAAATATTAAAAATTCAATATTCATATTCTTATTCACATTGAATACATCAGAACCCTCATTAGCTCTCTCTCAATGGCTGTCACGACGAGATCTTAATTACACACTCTAACAATACAAAGCTCCACTTTGCAAAATGGTGGGGGTCCAAAATGGCCATTTCAAACTATTCTGATGAGTCGCAAATCTTCATTGACTGGTATAGACTATTATTATACAGCATATCGTCACTGTCGGGCAGAAACCTTGTATGTCCAAGTTTCAAGTTTGTACGTTTTTTTGCCAAGTAAAGCCCTACCTCATCGTACAAGGCCGTCGCACAAAAGTAGTGAAAACAGCCGATCTACAAGCACACAACGCTTCGCACCGCGAGGCGTTGTGTGCTTGTAGATCTGCTATTTTCACTAGTTTAGTTCATTTTTAAAATGATAAATACAAAACGAACGGTCTTGGACATACAAGGTTTCCACCCGACAACAACGATATACTGTACTGAGTATTTCAGAGAAATCTTTGGCAAAATTACAATTACTTTTTACACTGATGAGACAGAACAAAGACTACAGGCTTCGATAACGGATACAGTATGAGTCAACATGCACTGTATACTGTATGGCTAAATTGTCCTGTTCCAGTCAAAAGTTGTTTACATGCTTTCCCCCCATGCTTCCCGCCGACCGCACAAAGCATGACTGGGCAGGCCAGTGGTGGAAAAAGTACTCATATTTTGTACTTGAGTAAAAGAATCAATACTGCAATGTAGATGCACTCCGTTACAAGTAAACGTCTGGAATTCAAAATGTCCTTGAGTAAAAGTATGAAAGTATTGGCATCAAAAATTACTTAAAGTACCAAAAGTAAAAGTACAAAATGTTTGAAAATAGCAGCCTAGGTATAAAATAGGGCTAAAGTGATTTATGTGTATTTTATAATATTACAATGTATATCTGAAAAGTAACTAGTAACTAAGTTACTAGTTACAATAACAAATAAATAGTGTAGTAAAAGTACAATATTTGGAGTGTAGTGGAGTAAGTATTGGAAATTGGAAATACTCAAGTAAAGTACAAATAACTCAAAAGTGTACTTAAAGGAGGACTTCACCACTTTTCAACCTATCTTCATATAATTGGTCCTCACTAAAAAATTGCTTTTTTTTTTTTTTTCTCAGAGGAGGGCTGTGGGCAGGTCAGAAACCCATCGTCTTGTGACATCATTGATTGGGAATCCAAGCTAATAGAAACTGCAGGCTTTCTATTCCTGGAAAGTTGCAATGTTAAAGTGGAAGCCATTGTTCTCGCGATAATAAAAATCTAAAAAAAAATCAAAAATATTGATTAATTTCTTTTTTGGAGAAAATGATGATGTCACAAGACGATGGATTCTGAACTTCCAACAGCTCTCCTAGGAGACTTGGACCGAGTAGAAAAAAATTGCACTATTTTATATGAACATTAGTGAGGACCTATTATATGAAGATAGGTTGAAAAGTGGTGAAGTCCTCCTTTAAGTGCGGTACTTAAGTAAATGTACTTAGTTACTTTAGACCACTGTGGGCAGGCCAGTGGGAAGGCAGGGAGAAATTAATTAAAGTGCTTTGAATGACAGTTTGCTCAAGGGCACAGGGGCACCATCACACTCCTGCTCTCCATCACCATGTCCTCGCTGTCATCTGAACGCCGTTCCTTACCCTCAACCCCCCTCCATACGTTCATCGCCCCCTCCCCTTCTCTCTGCCACTCCCCCTCTACTCTCCATCTCGTCTGCCCTCTCGTCCCGCTCTCTTCCTCCAGTATCCAGTTATCCATGGAAGTGAGTGACTGGACACGACATGGGTTTTA